>NC_134908.1:13972339-13974839 GCF_041734735.1 Babylonia areolata
GGAAAAGAAATAGAGAGACAGAGAGAGGGGAGAGAGAGAGACAGAGAGACAGGTAAAGAAATAGAGAGACAGAGAGAGGGGAGAGAGAGAGAGAGAGACAGGAAAAGAAATAGAGAGACAGAGAGAGGGGAGAGAGAGAGAGACAGGAAAAGAAATAGAGACAGAGAGAGAGGACAGAGAGAGATATATATATACAGGAAAAGAAATAGAGAGACAGAGGGAGAGAGACAGGAAAAGAAATAGAGAGACAGAGAGAGAGGAGAGAGAGACAGTGAAATACACAGAGAGATAGATAGATAGATAGATAGATAGATAGATAGATAGATAGAGAGATAGATAGATAGATAGATAGATAGATAGATAGATAGATAGATAGATAGATAGATAAAGAAACACAGAGGCAGAAAGAGAATCAGAGACAAAGAAGCACAAAGACATGGCTACGTAAAACAAAGACGATGGACGAAGAAAATCCCCAAACACAGACACCACGCACATCAACACTGACCTTCAGCTCCTTGAAAAACTGGGCCGCTGCCATCTGGACCTTCTGGAATGCAGGTATATCCAAAAGACAGTTCTGTTGTTGTTGATCCCGTTGTTGTTGTGGTGGTGGTGGTGATGGTGGTGGTGGTTGTGGTTGTTGTTGTGGTGGTGGTGGTGATGGTGGTGGTGGTGGTGCTCGTGGTGGTTTATTTTTCTTTTCTTTTTTTTCTTCTTCTGCTTGTTTCCACCTTTAATCTTCCTAGCTCGTGAGTTCAAAACATCAGCTGATATACTCAACAACTGTATATCTGAAACTGACACGTTCAGTCGAGTTCTTTTCAATCTCTCCCTTCACAACTAAAACCAACGCCTGAGTATTAAAACTATTCACATGTAATTCAACAATAAAAATAATGATAAAAGTGACTTTTTTTTTTAGTCCGCCGGATGAAAATGTTACTCTCAAAAGAAGCGAAAAGTCTCCTCGCACACGAGTCAAGTACAGAATAAGTTTCGATGTCGATGGATTTGTGTGTATATATATATATATATCTATATATGCCCACATAAGCTTCAGTACCAATACAGTAGGGGTGATTTGCTGACCACTGACATTGATTTGGCGGTGTGTAAGAGCCAAGTCCAGAGCAATCCTGGGGGAAGTATTTGAGTTGAGGCCAAACAAGTCTGTTGGCAAGTCAACTGAATCAACAAGGGCATAAAACCCGTCTGTGTTTTCTTTCCGATAACTTAACCACCCAGTCCGTCAGACCCGGCTTCCCTCCCCTCCCTCCTCCTCAGGCACATAATATTGACTCTGCACACTTTGGGGTTTTCTTTCCTTTTTTTCTTTTTTTTCTTTTTTTTTCTTTTTTTTTTTTTTTTTTTTTTTTTTGTCTGGACTATCGAACATGTCCAGTCGCTACCTGTTCTGCAGGCCTACCGCTCTCTCACACACCTCCACTCACGTTTTCAAGCAAGCATCTTATGTCATGCGAACACAAGTGCACACACACGCGCGCGCGCGCGCTCACACACACACACATACACACACACACACGCACACACACACAACACACCATACACGCACATACACCACACGCACACACACACGCACACACACACCACACCACACACACACACACACACACACACACACACCACACTACACACACACACACACACACACACACACACACACACACACACACACACACACACACACACCACGGATGAGACGATAAACCGAGGTCGCGTGTGCAGCATGCACTTAGCGCACGTAAAAGAACCCACGGCAACAAAAGGGTTGTTCCTGGCAAAATTCTGTAGAAAAATCCACTTCGATAGGAAAAACAAACAAAACTGCACGCAGGAAAAAATACAAAAAATGGGTGGCTCTGTAGTGTAGCGACGCACTCTCCCTGGGGAGAGCAGCCCGAATTTCACACAGAGAAATATGTTGTGATAAAAAGAAATACAAATACAAATACTGCACACACACACACCACACTACATGCACGCACACAAACACCACACTACACACACACAAACACCACACTACACACACACACACACACACACACACACACACACACACACACACACACAGAGGGATTAAGCTTCTTCTTTTTTCTTCCTCCACCACCCCCCGCCCCCCCTTCCCAGCCAGCTGTCTGCAAAGTGCACTGTGATTTCATCCCATTCGTCAAGTTAATTAAACCAGTTCATGAACTCCACACAAACAACACCAGCACGTGCACACAGACAATGTTCATGCTGCACGTGCACTTAACGACGTCACGTATCATCAAACAAACAGCGCCTCGATGACTGGTGCAATAGCCGAGTGGTTAAAGCGTTGGACATTCAATCTGAGGGTCCCGGGTTCCAATCTCGATGACGGCGTCTGGTGGGTAAAGGGTGGAGATTTTTCCGATCTCCCAGATCAACATAATCATGTGCAGACCTGCTTGTGCATGAATCCCCTTCGTGTGTATACGCAAGCAGAAGATCA
>NC_134908.1:13979839-14029839 GCF_041734735.1 Babylonia areolata
CCCCAGTGAGGACAGCCCCTGTGAGGACACCCCCTGTGACGACACCCTCTGTGAGGACACCCCCTGTGAAGACACCCCTGTGAGGACACCCCTGTGAGGACACCCCATGTAAAGACACCCCCTGTGAGGACACCCCATGTAAAGACACCCCCTGTGAGGACAGCCCCTGTGAGGACACCCCCTGTCAGGACACCCCTGTGAGGACACCCCTGTGAAGACACCCCTGTGAGGACACCCCTGTGAAGACACCCCTATGAGGACACCCCTGTCAAGACACCCCTGTGAGGACACCCCCTGTAACGACAGCCCCTGTGAAGAAACCCCCTATGAAGACACCCCTGTGAAGACACCCCCTGTGAGGACACCCCTGTGAAGACACCCCTATGAGGACACCCCTGTCAAGACACCCCTGTGAGGACACCCCCTGTCAGGACACCCCTGTGAGGACACCCCTGTCAAGACACCCCTATGAGGACACCCCCTGTGAGGACACCCCTGTGAGGACACCCCCTGTCAGGACACCCCTGTGAGGACAGCCCCTGTCTTTCAGACTTTCCCATTTTAGAAACGTGGTGATTGTGGATCGATATTCCCCCAACAATTTCACTATTTTTGGACAGCTAAAAGTCCATCTTCCCGCCATTTTAAGATTATTTCTTTCTCGGACTCAAGTCTTACAGATTTGATCGCAGACGATGTTTAAAACGAATAAACGGGAAATAATTGTGAAAACTGTCATCCTTAAGCCCCTGGGTGCTATTGACAAGTGTGCTGGTCAGTGAAGGACAGTCACCTCACTGAGATCAGACTGCTTTACTTTCACGTGACCTTTGTTCAGTGACACCAATAGCACCACTTGGAAGCTCTTCACCTTCCTGCCACACTGTCCTCATGTCACTGACGTTCGGCAGACAAGGGGTTAAGTACGAGCTGCTCTCCCTTTGGTGGCGCCGTGGCAAGGTCGGTCAGGGATTAGAATTCGATCTGGTATCCACCTGTGATCTGGATTCCAGACCCCGTTACGGCATGGTGTTGTGTGTCCTTGGGAAAGACACTTTACTCCGACTTTCCACACCCCATCCAGGTGTGAACAGCTACCTGGCTTCTGTTGGGGAAGGTGTGAACAGCTACCTGGCTTCTGTTGGGGAAGGTGTGAACAGCTACCTGGCTTCTGTTGGGGAAGGTGTGAACAGCTACCTGGCTTCTGTTGGGGAAGGTGTGAACAGCTACCTGACTTCTGTTGGGGAAGGTGTGAACAGCTAACTGGCTTCTGTTGGGGAAGGTGTGAACGGCTACCTGACTTCTGTTGGGGAAAGTGTACCTGACTTCTGTTGGGGAAAGTGTGAACGGCTACCTGGCTTCTGTTGGGGATGGTGAGAACGGCTACCTGACCTCTGTTGGGGAAAGTGTACCTGACTTCTGTTGGGGAAGGTGTGAACGGCTACCTGACTTCTGTTGGGGAAAGTGTACCTGACTTCTGTTGGGGAAGGTGTGAACGGCTACCTGACTTCTGTTGGGGAAAGTGTACCTGCCTTCTGTTGGGGAAAGTGAGAACGGCTACCTGCCTTCTGTTGGGGAAAGTGTACCTGACTTCTGTTGGGGAAAGTGAGAACGGCTACCTGCCTTCTGTTGGGGAAAGTGTACCTGACTTCTGTTGGGGAAAGTGAGAACGGCTACCTGCCTTCTGTTGGGGAAAGTGTACCTGACTTCTGTTGGGGAAAGTGAGAACGGCTACCTGCCTTCTGTTGGGGAAAGTGAGAACGGCTACCTGCCTTCTGTTGGGGAAAGTGTACCTGACTTCTGTTGGGGAAAGTGAGAACGGCTACCTGCCTTCTGTTGGGGAAAGTGAGAACGGCTACCTGCCTTCTGTTGGGGAAAGTGTACCTGACTTCTGTTGGGGAAAGTGAGAACGGCTACCTGCCTTCTGTTGGGTAGTGTACCTGACTTCTGTTGGGGAAAGTGAGAACGGCTACCTGCCTTCTGTTGGGGAAAGTGTACCTGACTTCTGTTGGGGAAAGTGAGAACGGCTACCTGCCTTCTGTTGGGTAGTGTACCTGACTTCTGTTGGGGACAGTGAATTCACCTGCCTTGAGGTCCTACTCTGTTGAGTCTGAACGCGTCAGGACAGGAATGGGTCTCGCCTTCCTACACTGAGTCCCTGGACACAGCGGACATGAATTCACTGCCTTCCTACACTGAGTCCTGGACACAGTGGACATGAATTCACTGCCTTCCTACACTGAGTCCTGGACACAGTGGACATGAATTCACTGCCTTCCTACACTGAGTCCTGGACACAGCGGACATGAATTCACTGCCTTCCTACACTGAGTCCTGGACACAGCTGGACATGAATTCACTGCCTTCCTACACTGAGTCCTGGACACACTGGACATGAATTCACTGCCTTCCTACACTGAGTCCTGGACACAGTGGACATGAATTCACTGCCTTCCTACACTGAGTCCTGGACACAGTGGACATGAATTCACTGCCTTCCTACACTGAGTCCTGGACACAGTGGACATGAATTCACTGCCTTCCTACACTGAGTCCCTGGACACAGAGGACATGAATTCACTGCCTTCCTACACTGAGCCCTGGACACACTGGACGTGAATTCACTGCCTTCCTACACTGAGTCCTGGACATGAATTCACTGCCTTCCTACACTGAGCCCTGGACACAGTGGACATTAATTCACTGCCTTCCTACACTGAGTCCTGGACACACTGGACATGAATTCACTGCCTTCCTACACTGAGTCCTGGAAACAGTGGACATGAATTCACTGCCTTCCTACACTGAGCCCTGGACACAGTGGACATGAATTCACTGCCTTCCTACACTGAGTCCTGGACACAGTGGACATGAATTCACTGCCTTCCTACACTGAGTCCCGGACACACTGGACATGAATTCACTGCCTTCCTGCACCGAGTCCTGGACACACTGGACATGAATTCACTGCCTTCCTACACTGAGTCCTGGACACACTGGACATGAATTCACTGCCTTCCTACACTGAGTCCTGGACACAGTGGACATGAATTCACTGCCTTCCTACACTGAGTCCCTGGACACAGTGGACATGAATTCACTGCCTTCCTACACTGAGTCCTGGACACAGCGGACATTAATTCACTGCCTTCCTACACTGAGTCCTGGAAACAGTGGACATGAATTCACTGCCTTCCTACACTGAGTCCTGGACACAGTGGACATGAATTCACTGCCTTCCTACACTGAGTCCCGGACACAGTGGACATGAATTCACTGCCTTCCTACACTGAGTCCCGGACACAGTGGACATGAATTCACTGCCTTCCTACACTGAGTCCTGGACACACTGGACATGAATTCACTGCCTTCCTACACTGAGTCCTGGACACAGTGGACATGAATTCACTGCCTTCCTACACTGAGCCCTGGACACAGTGGACATGAATTCACTGCCTTCCTACACTGAGTCCTGGACACAGTGGACATGAATTCACTGCCTTCCTACACTCAGTCCCGGACACAGAGGACATGAATTCACTGCCTTCCTACACTGAGCCCTGGACACAGTGGACGTGAATTCACTGCCTTCCTACACTGAGTCCTGGACATGAATTCACTGCCTTCCTACACTGAGCCCTGGACACAGTGGACATTAATTCACTGCCTTCCTACACTGAGTCCTGGACACACTGGACATGAATTCACTGCCTTCCTACACTGAGTCCTGGAAACAGTGGACATGAATTCACTGCCTTCCTACACTGAGTCCTGGACACACTGGACATGAATTCACTGCCTTCCTACACTGAGTCCTGGACACACTGGACATGAATTCACTGCCTTCCTACACTGAGTCCTGGACACAGTGGACATGAATTCACTGCCTTCCTACACTGAGTCCCGGACAAACTCGACATGAATTCACTGCCTTCCTACACTGAGTCCTGGACACAGCGGACATTAATTCACTGCCTTCCTACACTGAGTCCTGGACACAGTGGACATGAATTCACTGCCTTCCTACACTGAGTCCTGGACACAGTGGACATGAATCACTGCCTTCCTACACTGAGTCCCGGACACAGTGGACATGAATTCACTGCCTTCCTACACTGAGTCCCGGACACAGTGGACATGAATTCACTGCCTTCCTACACTGAGTCCCGGACACATCTGGACATGATTCACTGTCCTTCCTACACTGAGTCCTGGACCCACAGTGGACATGAATTCACTGCTTCCTACACTGAGCCCTGGACACAGTGGACATGAATTCACTGCCTTCCGACACTGAGTCCTGGCACAGTGGACATGGAATTCACTGCCCTTCCTACACTCAGTCCGGACTCAGCGGACATGTATTCACTGACGTCCTGGACACTGAGCCCTGGACACAGTGGACGTGAAGTTCACGGCTTTCCGACACTGAGTCTGGACTTGAGTTCACTGCCTTCCTACACTGAGCCTGGACACAGTGGACCATTATTCACTGCCTTCCTACACTGAGTCCTGGACACACTGGACATGAATTCACGGCATTCCTTCACTGAGTCCTGGACACAGTGGACATGAATTCACTGCTCCTACACTGAGCCTGGACTCAGTGGACATGGTTACATTGCCATTCCCACAACTGAGATTCCGACACAGTGGACAATTGAATTCACTCTTGTACGACTGAGCGTGGGGATAACACAGACGGACGTGTTGTCAATGCCTTTTAACAACTCAGCCATGGGCTTGTAATTCCGTCCTTTGAACTTTCCCGAACTGTCATGAACATGCTTCCGTAAACAGTAAGGATACCAGGCTACAGTGTGAAGAATCCACATCAGCCTCTTACTTGGGTCCTGGAACACACTGGGAAAAATACTATTCGATACATCAGTACCCGGCCGGGACATTTCAATTCACTGTCGTTACAACAACTGAGGCGTCAGTGACACGGCAGCTTAATCATGCTCTGAACTGGCCCGACACATGAACAGATTCACTGCCTATCCTCTGGAGTCTCGGACACAGTGACATTGTAATTCAACTCCTTCTAATGAAACTTCGACCATATAAACACTAATCATCACTGTCGTGTCGTGTGAGTGTGGGTGTCGGTGTGACATTAATTCACGAGCCTTCCTTACACTGATCCTGACACAGTAGACATGAATTTCACTGCCTTCCTACACTGAGTCCTGGACACAGTGGACATGAATTCACTGCCTTCCTACACTGAGTCCCGGACACAGTGGACATGAATTCACTGCCTTCCTACACTGAGTCCCGGACACAGTGGACATGAATTCACTGCCTTCCTACACTGAGTCCTGGACACACTGGACATGAATTCACTGCCTTCCTACACTGAGTCCTGGACACAGTGGACATGAATTCACTGCCTTCCTACACTGAGCCCTGGACACAGTGGACATGAATTCACTGCCTTCCTACACTGAGTCCTGGACACAGTGGACATGAATTCACTGCCTTCCTACACTCAGTCCCGGACACAGAGGACATGAATTCACTGCCTTCCTACACTGAGCCCTGGACACAGTGGACGCGAATTCACTGCCTTCCTACACTGAGTCCTGGACATGAATTCACTGCCTTCCTACACTGAGCCCTGGACACAGTGGACATTAATTCACTGCCTTCCTACACTGAGTCCTGGACACACTGGACATGAATTCACTGCCTTCCTACACTGAGTCCTGGACACAGTGGACATGAATTCACTGCCTTCCTACACTGAGCCCTGGACACAGTGGACATGAATTCACTGCCTTCCTACACTGAGTCCTGGACACAGTGGACATGAATTCACTGCCTTCCTACACTGAGTCCTGGACACACTGGACATGAATTCACTGCCTTCCTACACTGAGTCCTGGACACACTGGACATGAATTCACTGCCTTCCTACACTGAGTCCTGGACACAGTGGACATGAATTCACTGCCTTCCTACACTGAGTCCCGGACAAACTCGACATGAATTCACTGCCTTCCTACACTGAGTCCTGGACACAGCGGACATTAATTCACTGCCTTCCTACACTGAGTCCTGGACACAGTGGACATGAATTCACTGCCTTCCTACACTGAGTCCTGGACACAGTGGACATGAATTCACTGCCTTCCTACACTGAGTCCCGGACACAGTGGACATGAATTCACTGCCTTCCTACACTGAGTCCCGGACACAGTGGACATGAATTCACTGCCTTCCTACACTGAGTCCCGGACACACTGGACATGAATTCACTGCCTTCCTACACTGAGTCCTGGACACAGTGGACATGAATTCACTGCCTTCCTACACTGAGCCCTGGACACAGTGGACATGAATTCACTGCCTTCCTACACTGAGTCCTGGACACAGTGGACATGAATTCACTGCCTTCCTACACTCAGTCCCGGACACAGCGGACATGAATTCACTGCCTTCCTACACTGAGCCCTGGACACAGTGGACGTGAATTCACTGCCTTCCTACACTGAGTCCTGGACATGAATTCACTGCCTTCCTACACTGAGCCCTGGACACAGTGGACATTAATTCACTGCCTTCCTACACTGAGCCCTGGACACAGTGGACATGAATTCACTGCCTTCCTACACTGAGTCCTGGACACAGTGGACATGAATTCACTGCCTTCCTACACTGAGCCCTGGACACAGTGGACATGAATTCACTGCCTTCCTACACTGAGTCCTGGACACAGTGGACATGAATTCACTGCCTTCCTACACTCAGTCCCGGACACAGCGGACATGAATTCACTGCCTTCCTACACTGAGCCCTGGACACAGTGGACGTGAATTCACTGCCTTCCTACACTGAGTCCTGGACATGAATTCACTGCCTTCCTACACTGAGTCCCGGACACACTGGACATGAATTCACTGCCTTCCTACACTGAGTCCCGGACACAGTGGACATGAATTCACTGTCTTCCTACACTGAGTCCTGGACACACTGGACATGAATTCACTGCCTTCCTACACTCAGTCCCGGACACAGCGGACATGAATTCACTGCCTTCCTACACTGAGTCCTGGACACACTGGACATGAATTCACTGCCTTCCTACACTGAGTCCCGGACACAGTGAACATGAATTCACTGCCTTCCTACACTGAGTCCTGGACACAGTGGACATGAATTCACTGCCTTCCTACACTGAGCCCTGGACACAATGGACATGAATTCACTGCCTTCCTACACTGAGTCCTGGACACAATGGACATGAATTCACTGCCTTCCTACACTGAGTCCTGGACACAGTGGACATGAATTCACTGCCCCCTTGGCCGTGAAAGGCTGTGGAATCTTCAACCTTTAACTCGAACTGAACATTGATCAACTGAATATTAATGCAAAGAATGTACAGTTATGTTTCATCTTTGACGTTTAACTCTAACTGTCCATTAATAAACTGAATGTTAATGCAAAGCATGGACAGTTGTGTTTTAAAACACACAATCAAAATGAAATTGTCATTGACTTGTGGCAGTGTTTCAAGGTGGCCGTTTTCTACGCATCATTTTGACAGACAAAAAGGCTATACAGACCCACTTCTCATATGTGCGCAAAAGGACAGATTAAAACCTCAAGTGAATATAAGCAGCCAGGTTGTGTGTGTGTGTGTGTGTGTGTGTGTGTGTGTGTGTGTGTGTGTGTGTGTGTGTGTGTGTGTGTGTGTTGTTTGTTTTTGATTTATTTATTCATTTTAGAAGTTGAAATGTATGAGAGAAGAGAGAAGCGGGGAGCGGATGGAATTCACCAGACAGACAGCAGACACACAGAGAACAATGGCAAACACGGAATTACCAGGGCATGTTTCCAACAGGCGCAGATAATTTATTTGCTTCTGTTGAAACATTCATGTCGCCACACTGGAGGATTCCAGAAGAGTTGTTGTTTACGAAATGTTGAGGAGTTCCCCATTGTCGACTGCTGATGTTGTGAGGGAGATAAGCAGAAAAACAGACGACGTGTTGTATGTTATAGTGCCTTTTATTTAGAGCCAAGCTTCAGCACTATGTCGGTTTCTTTGGTTTTTATTCGTCATTTGAAGCTTTCTCCGAACTGTCTGCCACATTGCTGTGCCGGTGAAGAGCAGTAAGGATACAAAGCTTAGAGCTGACATTGAAAGAAGATCCAACATCCAAAAGGCCTCTTACTTGGGGTCTGTGCCAATAAATCATTCGTTGGTGAAAAATACTATTCTGGATACTTACAGTACACACTGGCCTGGGACTCCTTCCAAGTCATGACAGTCTGTTACAACAACATGATCGGGCGTCAGTGACCAGGCAGCTTTAATCAGCTGTGAACTGCCCCACCCACATTACAGACTTCCCTGTATCGGTTTAGCTGAGGAATGTGATCAGAGACCACCGTGATATTTAAAGTAAGTTCAAACTTTCCATTCTGAATAAAGGAAACTTTTAACCATATATAACACTATCATCATCATCATCAGTGTGTGTGTGTGTGTGTGGGGGGGGGGTGTATGTGTGCCGTGGAAGCTGCGATATGTAGCCTAGAAATCAGTGTGTGGAGGAGGGGGGGTGCAGGGTAATGTGTGTGTGTGTGTGTGTGTGTGTGTGTGTGTGTGTGTGTGTGTTTTGCTCATGTACGTTTATGTGTATTTGATTGTGCTTTCATATCTGTGAAACTGCATGTTTGTTACATATCTGTTATGCATGTGTATGTGTATGTGTGAACGTGTGCCTGCATGTTTTACATTTACTTGCTTATTTATCATCATTGTTGTCTTGTGTGTGTGTGTGTGTGTGTGTGTGTGTGTGTGTGTGCGCGCGCGCGCGCGCGCTTAGAGTTGACTTTATCAAGATTTTGCGCCTTATAAATATTATTATTAGCAGTGGTAATATTTTTATGTTTTGGTGGGTTTTTTTCTTTTTTTCTCAAGGCCTGACTAAGCGCGTTGGGTTATGCTGCTGGTCAGGCATCTGCTTGGCAGATGTGGTGTAGCGTATACGGATTTGACCGAACGCAGTGACGCCTCCTTGACGGCTACTGATACTGATACTGATCGTCAGTTTGATGACTTTGACCTCGATCTGTAAATTAATGTCATGAAGAGAGTGACAAAAATGTTTTTATTCACCATCCTACCATTTGCAGTTTCTCAACCATTTGCGATGGCTCAAACCAGTAATTTAACTATATCCCTGCAAGTTTTAGTTACTTCATATAACCGTAGTGGCAATCTAATTTTTAGTTTTTTTTACGAAATCTTTGAAGGATACATCGGTTACTTCCCACATGCAATGGCAAGTATCATTTACAATACCCGTACAGAATATGTCAGCTATGATTCAGATTACACGAACACCCAGTGCTGGACATGAAATAGATTTCACAGTTGGAAATAACCCAGAACAAAACGCCCAAGTACACAGGTCTGTCTCACACACGCACACGCACGCACCCACCGACCCCCCCACCCCCCACCCCCACCCCCCCACACACACACGCACACACGAGGCGGTTTCAAAGAGATTCACAGATTGAATGAAGCCAGCTGGTAAAGATAAACTAAGAAGTTTTCAGATTTTCATAAACTCACAAAGAGTTCAAACGATTTTATGAGGTTTGTGATGACCATAGAGGTAATATAAAATAACAAAGACTTTCAGGGGTTTCATGAAAACACTGGTTTCACAATCGTACAGAAACGAGGACACAGTGTCCTGTACTCTGGTTATGACTGTGCAGCAATGGAAGGCTTAAGAGGATATAGGCTGATTTGCTGAAACCTCCTCCCAAATCAGTTTAACCACTGTCTTTGCCAGTTTTCATCCTTTTCTTTCCCAAACCATGAGCAGCTTAGGAAACATACTGACCTCCAGAACAGTGTTGACAGCGCGTGTGGTGACGTGCAGGGGTTTTCATTAAACATTCCCCTGACCCACTTCCCCTGGACTGAGAGAAACGAAACTTGGCACAGTTAAGAGGTGGAAGTCAGATGGTGCGAGGTCGGGAGAGTAAGTGGGGTGAGGAAGGATTTCATAGCCGCAAGACCGTGCTTCGTGTGGAGTGATGGCCTAGAGGTAACGGGTCCGCCTAGGAAGCGAGAGAATCTGAGCGCGCTGGTTCGAATCACGGCTCAGCCGCCGATATTTTCTCCCCCTCCACTAGACCTTGAGTGGTGGTCTGGACGCTAGTCATTCGAATGAGACGATAAACCAAGGTCCCGTGTGCAGCATGCACTTAGTGCACGTAAAAGAAACCACGGCAAGAAAAGGGTTGTTACTGGCAAAATTCTATAGAAAAATCCACTGCAATCGTGAAAAACAAATAAAACTGCACACAGGAAAAAATGACAAAAAATGGGTGACACTGTAGTGTAGCGACGTGCTCGGGGAGAGCAGCCCGAATTTCACACAGGGAACTCTGTTGTGATAGAAAAGAAATACAAATACAGTGTCGTTTATTTCCGTTTCAGCTGCTTATTTTATTATATATATATACACGTGTATATATATCTCTCTATCTCTTTTTTTTTCTTTTTTTTTTTTTTGCATGTGTTGGCAAGAGTCATCAGGTCAATAGGCAATGTATTTGTCTGGCAATTACTTTCCTTCCTTCATATCCAACACCAACTGTAATGTCCTGTGCATGTGCCGTGGAGTTGTGGTTATGTTTCACGTCACATATTGGCATGCTGGACAACGCTGCATGCATGTTGTCTGCATTGAAAACTGGAAATAAACGTTCAACATTTAGAACCACGCTTTTCCTGTTCATTCTTTGAATGTGGTATGCTCACTGCAACACCAGTGTGTACAACACAACACTGTGATTATTAACATCAGAAACAACACAATTCACTCTGTACATCGCACACATACCATGTATTAATGACAGATATATCAATCACACACTCACTTCAGTCTGTCACATAATAGAGACACATCATTACACAAAATTATGTTAATTCTTATAAACATCTAACAACTCACACACACACACACACACACACAAGACAAAATAGAAAAAAAAAAAACAACAGCACTGACAGGTAGATCAATTTATTTCATTGAAAGAACTTCACAGAGTTAGGCAATACATCCAAATACATTCTTTTGCATAAAAAAGCGTATAAGTTAAAAGAAAAAAAAAACACAGCCAAACTTAAAAGAAAAAGAAAAAACATTAAAAAGAAAAGAAAGAAAGAAAGAAAGAAAGAAAAACAGAACTTAACATCCTGCAGACAAATGAATGATCAGCAAAATTCAATCATAACAGGTATGCAAACCTTTCAACAGGGCATTGTTGCATGTTCACCATCACTGAAAAATCATGTGCAACAAAAGTCTTTGCGAGAAAAAAAAAGTTCTGATTTTTCAGACACACTATTTCTGATACAAGTTCCAGTGACAATATTAACTAACAAGTACAGACCATGGCAAACAGTAAAATGACAGACATGTACACCAGAAGTAAATCTTGTTTCACCAATACACACAGAAATGGAACAAAAAATTAACTCCCCCCCCCAAAAAAAATCTTTATTTTCAAAATCCAACGTATCAATTATCATAGTGATGTGATGCTGGATTGCACAATATTCATCTTCAACACAATGTGGACAATCATTTGAAATGACAATCACTCACAGCCTTCTCTCTGTTCCTTTGTATGTACAAATTACAGCCGGGCTACAATCACGGCTCTCCAAAACACACGCACTGTCAACTGCAATCAAGGTGAAAAAGATGGAGGGAGTGCTAGTTAACAGTGGAAGGGAAATAAAGGGGGAATGGTGGGAGGGGGTGGGGGGGGGTAATGGGTTTACAAACCTACATCCTTGAAAACCTGTGAAAGTATATATCATACCAAGGCATACATAGAAACATTTAAACAAGATTCTCAGTCAAAGTCACCCCCTCCCCTCACCTCACCCCCACTCCCCCTCTCTCTTTTTCCCTTTACAAGTAAAAATACATAATACAAAAAAGACAAAGTAAACAGACTGAACAGCACGTATTAAAAAAAAGTAAGCTGGCTTCCTAAAAAATAAAAAATAAATTTTTTATTATAAAACATTCCTCGTCAGTCCAGAGGGATTTACATTATAGGACAGAGCCATGACCCACAATCTTTGCTCTTCTAAACTCTAATGCTGCAGTCTCTTTCTCTCTCTCTCACAATCTCATGCACACAGTCACACACACTCATCACATACACAGGATCACACACAGTGTTAGCTACTGGTTCGGCAGGTATTTATCATTGTTGTTGACAACCCAGCCGGCTACATGGGGCCGGAACTGGGCAGACAGTTGCAGTAGTGTCACATCCTCAAATCAACAATCATCACAAACTGTCAGAATGAAAGACATCAGAGTCGTGTCCGAAATTCCCCAATACACTGTACAGAATCCAAGCCATTAGAGCAAACATCAGTCTTTTACGTTTAAAAGGAGTAACTCTGCTCTGTGATTTAAGTGAACGTAACAATCATAACAATGTCACTATCTATTCTGACACGTCTATGTGTTAAGTTAAAAGACAAAATGCACACACACGTTCACACAAACAAGGATTCAAAACTGCAACCTAAGCCATATTTGTGGTTGCCATGTTGGCTCTTCACTCTCCCCATGTGAATCTAACACACATTCAGATGTCCTCGCAATAAAACACAAGACCATCACTTCTTTTTCTACAGCAAACATACAAATCCACAAATCAATATTTACAATCTTTCTTCACAACAGATAAAATAATAACAAAGAAAAAAAAACTAAAGAAGCAGAAAATAATCACTGTAATGATAAGATGTAAAAACAGCAGAAATAGCCCAAAAATATGGACACTGTATCTTTTCCAATTTTTTTTTACTATTTTTTAGAATCTTGTATTCTGGAGCAATAGAAATGTCAAAAAAAAACGGTCATGCACATGCAAGTCACCAAGACACCTTTTTTTTTTTTTTAACTTTGAAGTCCCCGGCCACAGCATAAATTGATGAGACCCAAAAAATGAAATTAAAAAGCTGATGGATGATCCCTGTTGCCTTGACTGTATCATCAGACCTTTTTGTCATAAAAACAGTTTCTGATTACAAGCTTTTCCAGATTTGTTCTCATGGCTACAGGACTAGTTCGTTTCACTATCATTCTCAAGCCCTGAGCAGAGGTGCACAAATGATATTAGCAGCACCAAGGTTGCTAGGTGGTAAATTATTGTTTTGTCTGTGCTAATGCCATCACTGATTCCGAAAAGTTCGAGCTATGCAAAGCTTGCTAAGTGGTAAGAATTCTCCATCATGGACAT
Organism: Babylonia areolata; assembly: GCF_041734735.1. NCBI lineage: Eukaryota > Metazoa > Mollusca > Gastropoda > Neogastropoda > Buccinidae > Babylonia > Babylonia areolata. The sequence continues at coordinate 13,993,154 of NC_134908.1, forward strand.
TGAAAAGTTCTCAACACAAAGCAAAAGTCAGTGCTGTTAACATCACTTGTGCTACCTAGCCCTGATCACAAGCAACAGTGGCTCATTACATTTTTTCTTCTTCCTGAACATCCATGATGATGAAACAGCCTTCATTGCCCATTGCCAGAGGTCAGTACAAACTACAGTCTTCAGTGTAACCATTTGTCTTCCTGTGCCACAGCCTGGGACCAGTTTTGTGGTAGTAACAACTGTGGTAAACCACTGATCTTCAAGGAAAGCCCAGTTCACCAAAGAACCAGTTTTGCTGAGGCCCGAAACATTCAGACTAATGGTAGTAGCTTGAGACACGGATGACTGTTCTTCAACCCTGCTGTGGATGTTTAGTTTCACCTTGGACAAGCACTCACGTCACTAGGTGCCCAGACCCCAGCCCTCAACAACTTGACCTCAAGGGTGTCAGCCAACAGGTCGTTAAACTCCACCCAGTCATTACTTCACACACACACACACACGCATGTATATCTGATACCCTATCCGATCACTGTACGAATCACAAACCTGACCAGTGCCCGTCTGAAGCAGACAACATCAACACATGTACAGCGTGAAATGTAAATGAATGCACCATTACAATCATTTCTTCAAAATCTGACCATCATGTGGAATGAAAACTGAATTTGGATCACATCAACTTGGACCTCATAAGTTTATAGAATTATTGTCACTCTTCCTGATGCACTGGTTCTTAGTGGAGACCGCTCACCCAAGAACACTCTGACACAAACCAGCATAAGTAGAAATGTGTTATCACATACATGGCTGTAGCTTAAAGGCTAAAATGTTTGGGCCGTGGTTAAATCTGTAATTAAGTGGGGTGGGACATTTTTATAATTCAAAAACCTGTTGAGATAATGGGAAAATTTTATTTACTTATTATTGGGAAAGAAAATTTGCAACATTCTTAAGTGATCTGAAGGCGAATCTTTCTTTTAATGGTTTACACACACACACACACACACACACAAAGTGAGTTAATGACCTGACCTATACTGTCAAGCTTATCAGAATGCCTGCCCCAAACAGCACTGTATTTCCCAAATCTATCCAATCAGTTCACTTTCTACTCATCACTTTGACAAAACCACCATCAACAGCAGACAAGGGACATAACTAGTGCAGCAACATTTCAGCTGGAGACATGAAGGATATTTTCTGGTCTAAATTCTGTTTGGATTCAGAATACACCATTGCTCGTGTGTGTGTGTGTGCGAAACTTTTTTTCCCTGGGAAAGAAGCAATGTTTATTTATCCCGACTTGGCCAAACACAAGAAAAGAACTGACCTCCAGCACAGTCTGTTCAACTCAAACCACCAAAATAATCCCCCTTTTTTTTCTTTTTTTTCAGATTAAACAATATGAGTATGACACTCTTTTTCAACTAAAAATATCTGTTTCTTTATCTGTAGCTTTTGGACCCAGTTTCACCCATTAATGCATATGACAACAGGCTGATGAAACTGGCTCAGTCTGACCTTGACCTGAGAGTAATGTATTTGACGACTGGTCGAACTTGTCAAGGCTTCAATCCTCCCTGCATGAGAAAAGGATGTCAGAATGTAAACCTCCGCACTAATTTGATCGCATGGATCCCCAGTGTCACAGTGGGTCATGGTCTGATTAGTTAATGTAATTTGAGGAGTCTTCATGCCTCAAAACCAGTCTTCTAATAAAACTTAGCTTGGGTTCTGAAGGACACTGTTGACTGAACCTTAGTGAAATGAGATCAGTGTGCTATTACATGTAACTGCATTTCCCAGTTTGTCAACTTTTCGTGACTCTGCTGACCATAGGTAATATGACCACAAGAGGAAAAAGTCCAAATACAGTCTGGTGACTTCTGACGTCGTGACCTGTAATTTCAATGTGGGTGAACAGCCAGCCATGTCTGAGGAGCAGACTTGACTAATGACAGCAGCAGTCAGGGGTCATGAAAGGCTGGTGTGTGCCGCACTTCTGCCAGTATCAGAATCAGTACCTCAAGGATGTGTCACTGCGTTCGGACAAATCCATATACGCTACACCACATCTGCTAAGCAGATGCCTGACCAGCAGCGTAACCCAACACACTTAGGCCTTGAGAAAAAAAAAAAAAAAAAAAAGACATCGCCACTGGCTATGTTTTTGATACTGTTCACTTCCTTCACAGCTGGCAAGCAGGAGTCACAAAACAAGTCTGATAAACATCTGAAGATTGAAATCACCATTGCTTGCCCTGGTTGTTGTCAAACACTGTGGACAGCCTGACATCTTTTGGAGTTATCTGTCTTGTCCTTTTATTGGGTCAGTTTTACCTGTTCAGTGCCAGAGAATACTCTCCAAAAACAAAGTTCTCTCTTCTTGCCTGGGAATTTTGAGGATTTGGGAGTTGTTTTGTTGGTTTTTTTGTTGTTTTTTTTGTTTTAATTCTAACTTCAGCACAAAGACTATAAAAGAACCAGAAAGGAAAGTATACTTTCTGAAGAAAAATCAAAAAAGAACATTCTGAATCTGGACTTCTTTTTCAATTATTTTGATTAGAGAACAATTCAAGATGTAAATACCAGACTGCCTCTTCTACCAACAAGTCGAACATCAGAGAAGTGACAAAAAGTGAAAAAAGTCAATGTTTCCTGTCCTTTGCACCTTCAGCCCTGGATTCCATGTCAAATCAGACCACTGTCCACTCTGCGACAACGTTCACTGAACAACACTTCTCTGATGGCCATGCCCTCTTCTACTGACTGGCCAACAACACTGTACAAACAGCATTCCCCTCTCTCTCTCTCTCCTCCCCCTTCAAAATAATAACAACTTTCAGGACATGTAATTCAAAAATATAAAATACTGAGCTGGACTGAACAAGCAATCTTAGCTGTGCTAAGTTTGTTTAGTGGTTAGAATTTTCTTAAGTGCACAATATCAGTGCAGACTTAGGACACTTCTCACCACTACACACACTTAGCGTTTGCTGAGATCACTGGTTCTCCTCAGTGAGCTATGCACTGACACACTGCTGACCAGCAGTGCAGGATCTCCTTTGGTGAGTAGCTTCAAGGTGCACTTCACAGACAGCAGACTGTTGAAAAGAGCTGCTCGGACCATCCATATCTGATACTGCTGTTTATAATCCAAGATAAAAAAAAAAATCAACTGTACTGAACTCTGGGTCAGTCCACATGGAAGCCAAGCCACTGACTGAGTACAATGAGGATGAGGAAAGGAACCAAAAAATTAAATTAAGCGAAGAAATTCATTTTGAAACAAACAAACAAAAAAAGCCAAAAAGAAATTTCAAACTCTGCTTTCTTCTCTACTCTTCTGAGAGAAAAATACACAACAATTGAACAAAGGACTGCTTCAGTGGAACAGTTCAACAAATCTTTCTCAGTACATACATACATCCATGCAATAAGAATGAGCCATTCTTTATCATTTGATTCAACAGCAACCTTGGAAACAACATCAAGCAAACATCTTCAGGGACATGACTGCTTGGTCAACCATTCACACACCACCACACATATTTTGTTCTTTTTGTTTAATTTTCCTGAAGAGTACTTCACAGTGCCATCAAATGAATGTTGAACAATTAGTATACATCCAGTTACAGTTGTATTGGTCTTTGAAGAAGAGCAAAAAATATGCACTGCCCTTTATACATATATTTTTCTACAGTCTGGGCATATGTAAAATGCAATGTGCACACCCCCAAATATATGCACACAAAATTTATGAACAGCGCCCAAGAACACGCATGTATCCACACACTGATTACTCTCAGGTATATAATTTATGCTCAGATGTACTGTTCTTTCACATTATTAACACAAAACATTTCCACATGAAATTAATTTACAACTCTAAAAAATAAAATAAAATAAAATAAAATATCATATGTGAGCAGACACAAGACTAAATCCATGACCCACACTTCTCCACACACATTATCCCCAAAGAAGGTATCACTCAAACACAAAGCAATGTGTCATTTTTGTTTTTTTAACTCAAACAAAATTTTCCAGGATTTTTAATCATTTTCACAAAAGCTGTCAATCATGTTTTCAGAACAGGTGCACGCCATACATGACCCAACAAAATCTGTCAGGCACGTGTCTGTTTTATCCATTTTCACAAAGGTGTCAATCATGTCATCACAACAGACACATACCCTGAGACCTAAAGGACTCACTTCCCCCCAGAACTCGGAGGTCACCACTGCACCATCAAACCCACACACATTCATCAAAAAATCTTTTCAGCTTCGTGAAATTAATGGCTTACTTATATGGGGACAACATGCTTCTAACTGCTTCTTTAAAAAATAATAATATAATAAAATAGATACGAATAAAGCATCTTAAAAATAATAATAATAAATAAAGATGAAAAAAAAAGATTATTCTTGTCGACACAAAGTAATTCACCACGTTCTACTTTCACAACACCCTTCCTGGCAATCAGAAGAGAAAAAATTCCGAGACACTGATGAGATTAACATTTATTTATTACACTGGTGCAACTGCATGAATATATGATCTGATGAATATGGAAGTGATTCTGAAAGTTGACATGGTACTGAATATGACACCAAATCTTGAAGTATTCACATGACAAAATAAGTATCTGGATATGAAAGAACTTGCCATCACTTATCATTATGATTATCATTACAAGACTTTTTCCCTGATGTGTGGGCATAGTATGGCGACAATGGGGCAAGCGGAAACCATACCACTCACTACAGCTGTTCACTGGTCCACTGTTCCCCATTCCAGAGTCCTTCACAACAGCCAGTAACACACACATCCCCAGCACCAGTTTTACAGGGGGAGAATATGGTACCATGGAAAACAGATATCAGACAGCAAACTTTTGGGTATGAAATTACAACTATAAGCTACTAATTATGAAACTTCAACAACTTAACGAATTAAAACAGATTGTAGACAGCAAGCTACATTTATCAAACTACAACAACAAACAAAATGGGAATCAGACTGTAGACAGCAAACTATATTTCATTAAACTACAACTAACAAAATGGGAATCAGACTGTAAACAGCAAACTATACTTCATTAAACTACAACTAACAAAATGGGAATCAGACTGTAAACAGCAAACTATACTTCATTAAACTACAACTAACAAAATGGGAATCAGACTGTAAACAGCAAACTATACTTCATTAAACTACAACTAACAAAATGGGAATCAGACTGTAAACAGCAAACTATACTTCATTAAACTACAACTAACAAAATGGGAATCAGACTGTAGACAGCAAACTATATTTTATTAAACTACAACTAACAAAATGGGAATCAGACTGTAAACAGCAAACTATACTTCATTAAACTACAACTAACAAAATGGGAATCAGACTGTAGACAGCAAACTACATTTCATTAAACTACAACTAACAAAATGGGAATCAAACAGATTGTAGACAGCAAATTACTGTTTATGAATTTCAACAACTTATGAAATAGGATTGAAACAGATTCAGATTGTAGACATTAAATTACTGTTTATGAAACTACCGTAACAAACAGGATTCCTTGTTGTGTTCTGACTTTTATCTAAGCAACCAAACACATGAACCTCCAATCTCTATAAAGTAATGCTTGTCAATCCAAAACAAAAAAAAGATGGCATCAAAACCTTTTAAGTGACAGGAAAAAGGTCTGTCCTATTCTCTCCCCCCATAAACAATGATCTATACATGTCTCATTCTTTAGTGACAGGTGGCCGGCCCCTCCCCCCTCCAAGCCTTGCATTTCACTGACTACTACCATTAGCTTCATTTTGGGGAACTGAGAAGTTTGATTAAATCACTCTCTCTTCTGGGATGAAAATAAACCAACTTGAAACCAGTCTGTTTTTGGGGTGGGTGGTTGCGAGGGGCAGGAGGGTTGGTTTGGGGGATGGGGGGGCATATGACCACCTGATTTTGTGCTGCAGCTTCTTGTGGTCTGTTGATAAAAACTGACCTAACATGGCCACATAAAAACTCTCACAGTCTTGTGCCGCATGACAAATGACTGGATTATGCTATGCAACTGCATTTAAAAAGTAACTAAATAAAAAATATACAAACGACACGTCTTGAGCTAACACAAGCTGTTTTGACCAACACCACCCACACCCACCAACATTCAAAGACCTTCAACAATGTCCTATGATTGAATGGCTATCACACACACCTCTGTCTCAGCCAAAAAACTGCCACTAAGCAGAAATCCATCTGTCACTTATGTGTATCTGTTAATATAGCTTTTCTCTTCCACCTGACAGGGGTGCTGGTAGTCCAGCTGACTGCACAGGGCCATGTCAGGACAGCACCACTAAATAAGAAAATCAACCTTGTTCAACACAAAAATCTGCCTGAATGGGCAGAAACTGAACATAGTGACCTCCTATCAATCTATCAGTGCTGAACTGTTCAAGCATGACACATCTGCTGCCATTATGTACCATGACTAAACTTCAGTAGCCTAACTTTTTTTCCTCTTGATTCACTAATACTTTTTCCCCCAGCCAACTGAAAACAGACATTGCTTGACAGCTCTGGCATTTGCAGAATCACCTTAAATCACCAAACTAAAAAAAAAAAATCATTCAAAATTAATATTATAAAGAAATTCCAGTGCGAGGTTTCAATGAATCTGACAATGCTTCATGCAAGTTTAGTTAAGGCCATTTAAATAAAACAAAAAATATTCAGTTGTGACGGAGCATAATTACCCATGAACCTAGTTTAAAGAAATAAACAGAGAAAACAAATGAATTAAGTGGCTTCAATGAGCAGGGGATGAGAAATATGACACTGAACAGACATGCAAACATGTCATTTACACTACTTTTTCTTGTGACAAACTCACACAAACACATCACACACACACCACACACTAACACATCACACACTAAAACACATGACCCATGACACCCAAACACATGAGACACACCCACACCCTCCACACTCATCAAGGCAGGGGGCACCGCAGTCACCAGGAGTATCACGCACATCCAGCATCCCAAAAAACAAGGCACATTCTCCAGCACCTCTCTCCCAACTCACACACAAACTATCAAAAGAAGATATAAAAAAAATGCTCTTAAGAAAATTGTTGTCATGCTAGGCAAAGGATCATAATGCAGATTCTGATTTCTACTGGCCATCACCACGCACAAGCAAAAAGTATCCTCCATCTGTGTCTGAAATATAATTATCAAAATATAATCAGAATCATAAGAGAATAAAACCAAATATGAAGATACCAACCAAGCAGCCATCCCTCTTTCTGTGGAGTCTCAAAATTACAGCCAGTCATTTACACACAATCCTAATAACTGCTCTGCTTTGAAAAACAAACAAACCGCAAAACACTGTACGACCATAAATGTCTTTGACATTCAGTATCACTGGAGGGTGCCATCCTACAAATAAACTCATGGAATAGAAGATGGCGTCCTCTGCCAAACAGTGTATGTGTGTGTGAAACACCCATCCTGGGGAGGGTGACGTGGGCAAACTAAAATCTATTGTATAACTGAATTTACCAAGAAGAACACAATCACAAACACACCTTGAACTGGATCAGAAAGACCACAGTAACCATACTGTAACACAGACAATTGTTAAGTGAAGCACTATCACCACAATCACACACACAAACAAACAGACAGACATGCTTGTCAGTGGATAAACCACAAGCACAAGCGGACACACACATCCACACACCAACACAAAGGCAACAAGGCCCTGGCAACTGCACTGTCCCCCTTTTCTCTGACTGCTCTCTCTCTCTCTCTTAACCAACAGCATGTAAGGTCTCACACTCACACACACTAACCCACACACCAACACAAAGGCAGCAAGGCCCTGGCAACTGCGCTGTCCCCCTTTCTACAAGGGCCCCCCTTTCTCTCACACACTCACACCCACACACATGCAGAGCTCCGCCCTCAAAGCAGTGGCTGTTGGGGAGGAGGCTGGTAGTTGAGGGAGGCAGGAGCCACCATCCCCCCCACTGGCTGCGACTGCTGGGCAGGGCCGCCGAGCGTTCCGTAACCCTGGGCAACGGAGCCCGGCGCCATGGTGCCGTTGTGGAAAGACTGCGGCGGGGGCTGTGTCATGGGCGGCATGCTGGTCAGGGCGCTGTTGTTGCTGTCCGTGATGCCACTGGCCGTGGTGGAGGCAGCCATGCCCCCACCTCCACCCACTGCCGCGTTGACGGCAGGCAGGCTGGCAAAAGAGGACATGGGTAACTGGCCGTTCAGGTAACTGTCAATGTTTTTGTTTTTTTAAACAAAAAAAGCACCAGAATTGTTTTTCGCCAACACGGATTCACCAAGAGCCAGCCATGCAACGCAGCATCCATGAAAACACCAACATCAGCAGGTCCAAGCATTGTTACAGTGACATCATTGGCAGCATCCACACACACAACACCAAAAGTGCCGGGGAGCACAGGGGGAATGCAACACAGTCAACCAGTGTTGAGTTTAACACAAAATGAACAATTCAAAAACAAAAACAAAAAAAACAACAAAAAACACACACACAAAAATTTAATCAGCGCAACAACATTATTGTAGCAAATACAGCAACAAAGTAGTGGTACATTATTAGCACGTTCCAAAATACATTCAACAATGCAAATCCATAGCAGCCGATCACACAGACAAAAAATAATATATAATTAAAAAATCAAACACATACACAATAAAATTAATATTTTAAAAATCACACATACAAACAAAATCGTTTTTAAAATAATCGTATTACGACAGAATGAAGAAAAAAAAAAGATAAAAAAAAATTAACAAATAAAAGCCAGGAACAGAAGAGTGGCACATGAGGGGAGGCAATCAAATCCAATGACGAAGCAGCGTGCACAAACCAAAACGGAGCAGGGAAATGGACGGTGGACACACAGCCATCCATCGATGGTCACACACACGGCATCCACGTCCACAATGGATGCAGTCAGCACAACACCAGGCAGGGATGGAGCAACCCACAGAAATGAAACAAAAGGAAAAAAACAATACCACATCAGATCATGTAAGTTTCCCCATCAACTTTGAAAATATATATTAATCTATGTTTAAGTAATTACTAAAACTTTTTACAAAAAATCAGGAAAAATACCAGAAAAGAGAAAATAAACAGCTTATAAAATATTTTACACTTGTTTGCCGAGGAAAGCTAAACAGCCACGATTTTACAAAGTAACACTTTATAAAAGAGAAAGATGAAAGGCTGTTTGTTGAGGAAAGCTGAACAGCCACTATTTTACAGAGTACCACTTTATAAAAGAGACACTATTTCACAAAGTAACACTTTATAAAAGAGAAAGATGAAAGGCTGTTTGTTGGGGAAAGCTGAACAGCCACTTTTACACAAAGTAACACTTTATAAAAGAGACACTATTTTACAAAGTAACACTTTATAAAAGAGAAAGATGAAAGGCTGTTTGTTGAGGAAAGCTGAACAGCCACTATTTTACAAACACTTTATAAAAGAGACACTATTTTACAATGTAACACTTTATAAAGAGAAAGATGAAAGGCTGTTTGATGGGGAAAGCTGAACAGCCACTGTTACACAAAGTAACACTTTATAAATGAGAAAGATGAAAGGCTGTTTGTTGAGGAAAGCTGAACAGCCACTGTTACACAAAGTAACACTTTATAAAAGAGACACTATTTTACAATGTAACACTTTATAAAGAGAAAGATGAAAGGCTGTTTGATGGGGAAAGCTGAACAGCCACTGTTACACAAACACTTTATAAATGAGAAAGATGAAAGGCTGTTTGTTGAGGAAAGCTGAACAGCCACTGTTACACAAAGTAACACTTTATAAAAGAGACACTATTTTACAATGTAACACTTTATAAAGAGAAAGATGAAAGGCTGTTTGATGGGGAAAGCTGAACAGCCACTGTTACACAAAGTAACACTTTATAAATGAGAAAGATGAAAGGCTGTTTGTTGAGGAAAGCTGAACAGCCACTGTTACACAAAGTAACACTTTATAAAAGAGACACTATTTTACAATGTAACACTTTATAAAGACAAAGATGAAAGGCTGTTTGATGGGGAAAGCTGAACAGCCACTGTTACACAAAGTAACACTTTATAAATGAGAAAGATGAAAGGCTGTTTGTTGAGGAAAGCTGAACAGCCACTGTTACACAAAGTAACACTTTATAAAAGAGACACTATTTGACAAATAACACTTTATAAAAGAGAAAGATGAAAGGCTGTTTGTTGAGGAAAGCTGAACAGCCACTATTTTACAAACACTTTATAAAAGAGACACTATTTTACAATGTAACACTTTATAAAGAGAAAGATGAAAGGCTGTTCGTTGAGGAAAGCTGAACAGCCACTATTTGACAAAGTAACACTTTATAAAAGAGACACTATTTTACAATGTAACACTTTATAAATGAGAAAGATGAAAGGCTGTTTGTTGAGGAAATCTGAACAGCCACTGTTACACAAAGTAACACTTTATAAAAGAGACACTATTTTACAAAGTAACACTTTATAAAAGAGAAAGATGAAAGGCTGTTTGTTGGGGAAAGCTGAACTGACACAATGTCACTGTAATGGACCAGGGTTAAGAAGAGGAGAGATACAGAGCAAAAGGGATACACAGGAATAGTAGGGTAATGGATTCTCACACAGGCAGGATCATACAGGAAGCCAGCTGAACACATAACTATTGCAACGAAACAATACAAAACTCAGTTCTACTGGCCTCCATATGCCACTGCCTGTGTGAGAATCCTTTTACCCCTACATCCTACAAGAACTACCCCTCTGTACCCATCCTCCACCTGACCCTTCCCTAAATCCCTGACTGATTGCGTTACAAACAACAAAGAAGAAAAAAACTCTTACGTTTTGAGAAAAGCTAAACAGACACTATTTACATTCAATATGCTTTCTATAAAAGTTAGACAAACACACTGAAAGTTTTAAACTATCCATATTTTGGCAGTAAAGACTGGCAGCCTTACTGAAACATTACTGTGTACCTAACTCAGCAAGTTATTGCAGTTTCATGACACTTCTGCTATCACTGTTTTATTTACCGTCATTTTTCTATATATAAAAAAATCAGGCAATTTTGCCAATATTTCCACTCAGACTTTTCACTGAAAAGCTTTGTTTGCTTCTCTAGTTCATGCTCAGCATAATTATCTAACTTACATTTTTTTAACAACAGTGAGGAATAACAAGAATAGGAACTCATCAGTAACAAAATATTACTAATCAGAATGCTGTTACACAGGCATAATAATCATAAGATATGAAACATTTCTACAGTACAGTTGTCTTTTATGGGCTGAGATTCATGCACTTTAAAGCAGATGTTTTGTAAAAAAAAAAATAATAATAATAAAATAAAAATAAGACAAAATAAGACACATGAACATGACAAAGAATAACTTTACACACATGTAAATGCACATGTGCCCACACACACACACACACACACACACACACACGCACACACACACACACTGTATTTTCACCCCTTGTACACAAGTAACACACATACATTCCTACTCTCACACACACACCCCTCAACACACACACACACCACACCCCAACACAAACACACTACACACACAGCAACACGTACCAACACACAACACACACACAGCAAACCACGCACTCTCACACAAACACACCACAGCCCAACTAACATAAACGACACGCCAACACACACCCCAACTCTTACACAACACACTCATAAGCACCCACACACCAACACACACTACACCCCAACACCCACACAGCCCCCACAGCCTAACACCCACAGCTCACCTTGAGTAGGTTTGACTAGAGGCAGGGGGAGGTGGGGAGAAGGTCTGGGAGGCGGGGGCTCCCACTGGGGCTCCCATAGCTGGGGCTCCCCCCACCATCTGGCCCGGCCCTGCCATGTAGGGCTGCTGCCCGTTGTACATTGCCTGTCACCACACACACAGACACTGATCGACTGACTGATCAGGATACTTACACAGCATCTGTCCTTGGTCAGAGACCAAGCTATAAGTGCTGAACAAACACGGAGTCACCTGCACAACAGGCTGCCTACGGAGAGCTACCTTCAGGCATTCATCATTCGTTCCCTATGTCATTCAGTCTGATTTCAGTGACGTGCACACACACACACACACACTCACATAAATAATGTACATATACACACACAAACACACACATGGGCACACACCCACACACATTTACCCAAGATGTTGACAAACACACTGACATTGTTTCATTTTTTTTCAACGCTTTGTTGAACAGTCCAGTTGGTTTGTTGTTTTAGTAGCTAGTTATCCATTCTAAGGATGTTAACTCTAACCATAATCACGTAAAAGACTTTTTAAAACGCTAACTTCATCCAGTTACTTAAACTGTCTAATATAAGAGATTGCATACAGATTTTACAAAAATCCAAAACACCCACACACACTTTCTCATGCACATTTACACATTGGCCTTGGTCTCCACAAATGTTTTTCTTGTCCACTGTGCAATGTTGTCATTTTTCCTGTCTTCCCCTCCTTCCATTTCCCTCCCTCAACACCGCCAGTTTAAACCAGTGCTACACAGTCACACATGCCCCCACACCCACCTGTCCCATCTGTGGTGGAGGGGGGGCGCCGCCCATCATGGTGGGGGGTAGGGAGGAGTAGGGTGCAGGGGGCTGGGCCTTGAAGCTGTAGGCGGGGTTTTCCCTCATCAAGGTGTGGTACATTTGTAGGGCGTCCATCACACGCTGGTTCAGCTCCACCAGCTGACCGATGTTCCTGTCACACACATCACACCAGCTGACCGATGTTCCTGTCACACACATCACAACAGCTGACCCAATGTTCCTGTCACACACATCACACATCACACCAGCTGACCCAATGTTCCTGTCACACACATCACACATCACACCAGCTGACCCAATGTTCCTGTCACACACATCACACATCACACCAACTGACCCAATGTTCCTGTCACACGCATCACACCAACTGACCCAATGTTCCTGTCACACACATCACACATCACACCAGCTGACCCAATGTTCCTGTCACACACATCACACATCACACCAGCTGACCCAATGTTCCTGTCACACACATCACACATCACACCAGCTGACCCAATGTTCCTGTCACACACATCACACCAACTGACCCAATGTTCCTGTCACACACATCACACCAGCTGACCCAATGTTCCTGTCACACACATCACACATCACACCACCTGACCAATGTTCCTGTCACACACATCACACATCACACCAGCTGACCAATGTTCCTGTCACACACATCACACCATCTGACCTATGTTCCTGTCACACACATCACACCAGCTGACCTATGTTCCTGTCACACACATCACACCACCTGACCAATGTTCCTGTCACACACATCACACCAGCTGACCCAATGTTCCTGTCACACACATCACACCACCTGACCTATGTTCCTGTCACACACATCACACCACCTGACCTATGTTCCTGTCACACACATCACACCACCTGACCTATGTTCCTGTCACACACATCACACCACCTGACCTATGTTCCTGTCACACACATCACACCAGTCACAATACACAATAATAATGGGAAAGTTTATCCCAAAGAAGCAAAAGGTGTTGGCAATGCCTTGAGAATGTGGGGCCTGCCTGTTCACTAATCAAGTGTGATCTGGGCTTAACCAGCTAAACAACAAGGTAGTCTTGTGTCCTGCTGGAAGATAAGACAGCATGGAACAACAGTCAGTCAATGCAACGACAAAAGGAAGAAAATGCAAAAAAACATAGCCACTCAAAAGGCACAGGAGCCGGATGGAAGATGACAGCTGGAAAAAGAGGGCACTGCACAGGCACAGAGGTGAGGCAATATACTAAGGAGGTCACTTACTGCGTCTACTTTTTGGGGTAGAATTCTGCACAGAAGACAAATGCTGAAATTGAAAAAATTCTGAGGTGAGACAGACCTAAAACTGGCAAGCTTGTCACATCTGGGGATGGCAAAAGAAACGATTATTCAGAGCAGAGGCAGTAGTAAAGATCAAAGAAAAACAAGACATTCAGGGAAGGAGAAAAGAAGTACAAAAGACACAGACAGAGACAGCATGAAAGTTGGAACTCACCTGTCAATTTTTTCCAACTCTGTGTCGATCAAAGGTCCCATGGCTTTGCATTGTTCTGAAACAAGCCAATTTTTTTTCCACATCATATATAATAAAACTGAATGAGTTACATATAACAGAAGAACACAAATTAGTATCCAAGCGCACTTTAACGTACACACAGGTCAGGTAATTTTTTTCTCATCTCATACTGAATAGAGATATGGACCAACATATATATGACATAACACATATGCATATATACATAACACAAATCTACCCAAGTTGACGCATGCTCATTCACCAAACACAAAAACACACACGTATTTAACAAACACAGACACACAGGGGAATACCTTCATATTTTACACTTTGTTTCCATATTCTACGGACCCTTTTAGGCTCTCATGACAATTAAATGAGTGAGTCTGACTCACAGTCAAACATATTCGCATATTTGGTAAATAAATAAATGCAGACCCCCTCTACACACACACTCACAACAAATGCTTCAATCTGAGTCAGTCTCCTAACACACACACACACACAGATAAAAAAAAAAAACCTTTTAATTTAACCTAATGCCCCATTCTGAGACAATCCCCTCCACATTCAAAAACACCCTCCAAGCCCCTTTAACCCACCTTCCAGCCCCAGCATTTCAGCAGAGTCAGGTCGGGTCTCCCCCGTGGGGTCAGCATTCTGGATCAGGTTCAGCACCTCATCAATCTTGTTCTGAAGGACAAAAAATACATGATCCTCATCACCCTCATCAACACACACATCAATCTTTATCCTCATCACCTTCATCAACACACACATCAATCTTTATCCTCATCACCCTCATCAACACACACATCAATCTTAAATCCTCATCACCCTCATCAACACACACATCAATCTTTACCCTCATCAACACACACATCAATCTTTATCCCTGTCACCCTCATCAACACACACATCAATCTTTATCCTCATCACCCTCATCAACACACACTTCAATCTTTATCCTCATCACCCTCATCAACACACACATTAATCTTTATCCTCATCACCCTCACCAACATCAATCTTTATCCTCATCACCCTCATCAACACACACATCAATCTTAATCTTCATCACCCTCATGAACACACATATCAATCTTAATTCCCATCACCCTCATCAACACACACACATCAATCTTAATCCTCATCACCCTCATCAACACACACAACAATCTTTATCCTCATCACCCTCATCAACACACACATCAATCTTTATCTTTTGCTGCTTAAATCCTGACAACTACACATAGCTACATCAGGGCTCAACAACTGTAAATATTGGTCCCATAGAACATGAAAAAACAACACAACACACACATCTAAAAATACACTGGTTGTAGTTTTGCATAATACTATTATTGGCTTCACAACCACTCCTGCCACAAATACCACTGACACGGACCGGTACACTAGAACAACAACAAAAAAGTTCCTGTAACATTTCCTACACAGGCCTATCACTGCTGACTGCTGCTGACCATTATGCTGGTCAGTGAAGGCTGCTATCTGGCTGTGATAAAAGTGACATCACACGTCAGGGTATTATTCATCTTTTTTTATTTGGAATTGATAAATCAGTAACAAATCAACAGATCAAGCATGCATCTTTTAGTGAAACAAAAAACAACCAAATTTAAGAATATTGTGTCTGACAAACATGTTCTACTATTTATTAACAGATTACTTTAGAAAGTTTGTAGTGCTGTTTGTGTTTTGTTTTGTCCAAATCAAATCATGTTTGTGCAAAGAGGTTAACTGTACTATACGAAGGACATTCTATAAGTCATTAGTTTTTCACTCATTTCAGTGTGAAAAAAGCCAACTGGGTGACAAAATAAGTCTTGATGGAAGCTGGACTATTTTATATTCTCACATATGTTGATATCACACACACACACACACACACACACACACACACACACACACTAATCAAGCAAAGACTTAATAATGTTACAAAAACCTATCAGAAAATGATCAGTTTCACTTGCTGTGTTAGGGATGGGAGCTCTACACGCTAACACGTACACACACACACACACATTCAAACACATACACACTACAAACTTTATAACACTAATTCATACACACATCCCAAACAAAACAATACATAAACACTGAACACAAAAACACACACACAAACAAAAACAGGCAGCCATTCCCCCTTCCCCCCACACACGCAAACTGGGGGGTTACTTGTACAAATAATATATAATGATTCGAATCATATTTTTTCTCACCATCAGAAACAAGTATTTGTCGAACTAAAAATTGTATGCTAGAAACTGAACAAAATGTATCTTAAGCAGCCCACATCTATCAGCATTTCCTTGTTTTACCATCATAATATAGCTCTATTTCTTGTAAATATTCATATATTTTTGTTCTTTTAACTAAACAATAACAAAACTGGAAAAATTTGGGACATTTATATAATTCTTTATGCCCTTCCCAGAAGAGCACTGTCATCATAAATAGAATGTGTGAAATGAACAGATTCTTTCCTATTTTTAAGCAAAATTTGGTGCTAACAGACAAGTATTTCCAGAGTAAATGAATCTGTTCAAGTTTATTACAAACACACACACAAACACACACGCACACACACACACACACGCACACGCACACACACACACACACACAGATCAGTATCAGTAGCTCAAGGAGCCGTCACTGCGTTCGGTCAAATCCATATACGCTACACCACATCTGCCAAGCAGATGCCTGACCAGCAACGTAACCCAACGCGCTTAGTCAGGCCTTGAGAAAAAAATAATGATAATAATAATAAATAAATAAATCTTAAAAATAAATAAATAAATAAATTTTAAAAAGAAAAAGAAATAATAATAAAAATAAAATAAAACAAATAAATTAAAAAATAACAACAATTTAAAAAAAATAAATAAATAACATAGAGAACTAAACAGCATCAGAACATAAACTCTTGCTGTGTGTAAACACGTCAGCCAAAAGCTGGAGGAACAAAAGCCAATGAGAAGAAAGACTGGCATCCACAGAGAAAAGAACACCTGCAGATTACTGACCAGAGGTTCTTTAACCAAAGCATCTAAATCCTTCAGAGCTTTGCATATCAATGTTTTAAGCAAAAGATATCCAGCTGTCCATAGTATTTCAGAAAATCAAATCTTCAGATATTTTCAAAATGAAGAGAAAAAAAACAACACATATACCCCCAAAAGCCTTTCTTTTCAAATTTGAAATTTGAAACCAACAAATAATTTGATATTCCCCACCATCTTCACTCCTTCTTCTAAAATATAAACATATCAAACAAACTAAATCCAAAATCAATAAGAAAAAAGATGCAAACAGAATACAAACTGAACGCAAGAAAACCTAACTGAGAATGTTCACCCACAAGAGAAATCAAAGGTTCAGAATGGACCAAAGAAAGTAAAAGAATTTTTTTACTGCTTGATCAACATACATGATGAAAGAGGCAGCTTCCAAAGAGGTAATAAAGTAAGATACTATCATTTCCATTCATCCCCCTTTTCATTCTCTCCTCCCACCCCTCCACTTTTAAATACAATGAGAGAAAGAGAGAACTCCCAAAAAGATAAGCTGTGCTGTGTACTATGTAAAGATTCTTCAAGAACAAAATGTAACGCAACGTTTATCATGTCAAACTGATACTGGTTCAGCTTCAAGTCAGTTTACATTGCTTTCCTTTGTGATTTGTGTGTTGTCATCTGCATCCAAGCATATGGTCAAGAGCGCCTATCTCTCTCTGTATATTTCATGTACAGTAGGCCTCCTTTGGTCATGGTTGACCATGGATAGAGTATATCCGACCTAATGTCTAACTGGGCTGTCTGCTTGGACCAAGCAGTGTCGCCTGTGACTGTAGAGACCGATGCGAGAGAGACAGTCTCTGTCACAGCGGTCACATGTGTAAGCTGATGCTGGTCTGTTGACTGCCGTCCCTTTTCTGTGAGCTCGCTTTAGTATGTCATGTATATGTGTGCACATAATGGAAAGCACACACACAAGAACATTTAATAACCATATGTATGATATAAGCATGCATGTATATGTGTGCATGCTCGCATTCATGTGCAAGCACACATGCAAGCATTTGTATGTGTGTGTGTGTGTATGTGTGTGTGTGTGTGCAAGCAGGTAACGGTTTTGGTGCTTTATCAAGAACATGTGTGTGCATGTGTGTGTGTGTGTACGCATGTGTGCATGCATGTGTGCGTGTGATTTAAGTATGTGCATGTGAGTTAGTCAAAAACTTCATATAAAACACTACTTGAACAGAAAAAAGAACAACTAGAAAAACAATCAGCTTCTGGACATATATATGTATATACATCCCTCCCCCACCTTCCCCCCCAATGAACGATGAACATGTGAAGCATGCTGAGAACAGTAAACTCTTACCTCCTGCCGCAGTTTCTTCTAGAAAAATTCACAGTGTTTTGATAACTCCCCAAACACGCCAATCACTCACCAGCATGCATGTGCACACACACACAGAGATAAATGCGTGCGCGCACACACATACTCAGAAACACATGCAGACTAATGTACACACACCCCCCACATTCTACCGCCTCCCCCCCCCCCCATCAGCCCCCCCCGAAAAAGACAACACACACTACTGGCAAAAAAGGTAACAAAAAGCAAGGAAGACATGCAGACCAAATTTTTTTTTCAAGGTATCTAGTTTGTGAGAAATGCTATTCCTATATCTAAGACTGTGAAAGATTTGATACAGTAAAGTTAACTAATCAATTTTATTCTTCACTCTTGATTTACACACACACACACACACACTCTCTCTCTCTCTCTCTTACAGAGGCAAAGTTGACATCACAGCCATCACTTAATAATAACTCTGTAGCAGAATTTATCTAGGTGTGGATAAACACTGGCGTAAAAGTTTAATTTCTATAATGTTTGAGTTCCAGAGACTGTTTTGGTGGGACCAGTTCTTGGAAGAAACATGAAAAAGATCTGCTTTCAAAATCCCTTGTGCATTTACTGAATACATCCATGTGTGGACACAAGCTTTAACAGAAATTCACCTGACATAACACAGGGCTAGAAATTCCCACACAATGTTCTGTTGTCCTGAGGACAGGTAGCTAAAAAAAATTCTACTTGTCCACCCTATTTCATATTAGCCCTAAGTAAGAGATAGTTGCTAAAAGTAATTACCAGTAGAACAATGGCAAGTCAGCAGGTATAATTTATTATGTAAGTGTCATTACAGGGGGGGGGGGGAAGCAGGGGTGATGACGAAGGGTTAAAGTGAAAAAGGTAGGAGGGGAGTGTGATGGGTCTGCACTGTAACTGACTACACAGTCCCCCTTTCAAAGACAGTCAAAAACTGGCTGCCCCACAGACACACAGAGCATGGCCACTTGTCTGCCAGAACATTTAGATGTCGCCGACAACCCAATGGTTGGGGCACTTCCAGCCCTGTTACATAACAGCGGGTGAAGTCCCAGCTCTCTGCTCACCTCATTAATCTCTACTTCCTCTGGCAATGGCTCCACCGTCTTCACCTCCACTTCTTCATTAAACTGTACAGACTTCTTCTCTTTGGCTGCAAAACACAAACATACATAGTCATTTCACCTCCACCTCTTCGTTAAACTGTACAGACTACTTCTCTTTGGCTGCAAAACACAAACATACATCAGTCATTTCACCTCCACCTCTTCGTTAAACTGTACAGACTTCTCTTTGGCTGCAAAACACAAACATACATCAGTCATTTCACCTCCACCTCTTCGTTAAACTGTACAGACTTCTCCTCTTTGGCTGCAAAACACAAACATACATCAGTCATTTCACCTCCACCTCTTCGTTAAACTGTACAGACTACTTCTCTTTGGCTGCAAAACACAAACATACATCAGTCATTTCACCTCCACCTCTTTGTTAAACTGTACAGACTTCTCTTTGGCTGCAAAACACAAACATACATCAGTCATTTCACCTCCACCTCTTCGTTAAACTGTACAGACTTCTCCTCTTTGGCTGCAAAACACAAACATACATCAGTCATTTCACCTCCACCTCTTCGTTAAACTGTACAGACTTCTTCTCTTTGGCTGCAAAACACTAACATACATACATCAGTCATTAGACACTGTTATCAGGATCCCCACATACGTGACCAAACAAAATTCCACAAGTTTTCCAGACCAAAAGGAAAATTTTCCATAGCAAACATGAAGCCAAACCACTAAAATATGACTGTTACACAGCTGATGAAAGAGACTGAAGGATATTCTGATATCATTACTTTTCGTTTGTTCATTCATGTTCTGAATGCATTATGCTCTTTGCTGTTCAAGTGTTCTTCCAAAATTACAAGACTTTTCCATACCCTGAAGGGCAAAACATATTTCTCCCAGACCTTTCCAGCCCAGGAAACGTGTTCTCTCATTTTTCTGAGAATTTTCAAAACTTCTGTGACTCTGTGAACCCTGTGTTAATTCAAACATTAAACTGTACATACTTCTTTTTTTGGCTGCATTTCACTACACTCAATAATACAGCAGTGATTATTAACTACTAATTTGGAACAGTCATTTGCTCACACACAAATACACACACACACACACACACACACAAAGTTTCAAACACACACACCTTCTATCTACAATCACACTCTCCCAAGAGACATTAAAGCAAAGAAAATACACACACCAATAAACTTTCCAGAAAAAAAATATAACAAGTATATCAATAGGAAATAATAAAAAACGAAACAGAATTCAGAAGTGAGGGAGGACTAAAGCCGGCACTGACATTCCTCTGGCTCCACGCTGAGGTCGGCAGTGACGAAGTTGGCAGGGAACAGTCCGTCCCCTCTGTGATTGAACCCCTTCCACCAGTTAGGATCACTGCAACACACGCACATACATCACCAACAATTCTTCATTTTTTTATCATTAATCTTGTACTTCAGCATGCTGGATTTTAGCAGGGTTCCAGTGATGTGACCAATCAAAATTTCATACACTTTCCACACCTTTTCAAGACCCGAATGAACATCTTTCTGACCAAACACAATGCCCAAGTCAATGAGAAATTTATTTGCTTCACTGCTTATGAACGAGGTTGGGGGGAGGGGGGTAGAGGGGGGGGGTTAAATGCATAAAGCCATTTGCTGAATGGTACTAGTAAAAGGTCTTTATTAAATTCCAAGACTTTTCCAGACTCTGAATGCATTTTTTTTCAAGACTTTTTCAGCCTTGGAAACAATTCTCTCACATTTCCCTTTCACACTTTTCTGTGTAAACCCTGTGAATACACAGGCACTCATAGTTCTATGTGATTATCTATTTGACTTTCTTTTTATACTTTAGTATACTGCATTGTAAGTCTGAAATATATGTTTATAAAAGCAGTCTAAGTTGTATCAAATTCATTCGTTGATCAAACTTTGTTATTCTGCAGATTAAATGCTTTTTGTCTCCTTTTATAAATCTCATCTTTTTATTAGAAAAAGTGTCAAAAACTTCTCTTTTAGAGAAAAAAATATTCTTGCATCTTGTATCACTCATGAACCAATAAACACTGAACTGACATAGAAAAAATAATGGAACACAAACTGGCAATGTACTGAATATTAGGTACAATTTGAAAGGTGGGGAAATGTTGATATGATAGCTGTGTATGTGTCCACATGTGTGCGTGCATGTGTGAGTGCATGTATGAATGCGTGTGTGCATGCACATGCACACATGTGCATGTGTGTGTGTGCATATCTGTGTGTGTGTATGTGTGGTCCATCTACCTGTGTGTGTGTGTGTGTGTGTGCACGTACGTGTGTGCATGATCCATCTATCTGTATCTGTGTGCATCAAATGGATGTTGATGGGATGTACAGCCCCTCCCCACTCCTCCTCCCTGCCCCCCCTCGCCCCATTTCCTTTACCTGTCATCAGTGACACTGATCAACTCCCCTGCCTGGAACGTCAGTTCGTTATCTTCTGCCGCCTCAAAGTCATACAGAGCACGTACCTGAGCACAGAGGGTAAAATACATCATAAACCAATCATGGCACACTACACTATGACCTGATAATATAAACCAATCATTGTACATAATAGATACATTAACAACCAACCATCATACATCATATAGTCATAGATGCCTTAACATTAACCAGCCATGACACATAACTGATAATACACACGCCTACAGTAATACTGATACCTAAATACAAACAGCCTTGCCACGTAACAGTGGTAACTAAATACAAAGCAACTGTGACACAGAATTACCTGTACAGTAATATAAACCAACAAATGAATTCACCCTCAAAGAAGTCACTACAGCGGCTAGTGCACTCACACAGTCATCACTTTGACTTTTTGTGAACACACCTTCCAATGATCCATTCTCATACTCCTATTGTTCATCCCCCCTCCCTCTCCACCTCCCACCTGACAGGATAAGAAAGCTGAGTAGCTTGGGGAGAGTCAAAGAGTAATAAAAATTTTTTTTTTTTTTTTTTTTTTTAAATATATAGGCAGTTCAGAAACCCTGAGGTAATATAGTTTGTGATCAAGCAACACACATATGAAAGTGTTGATTTTGAGCCCACAGGATTCATGTCCTACAGCATTAATTCTAATTCTCTCAGACTTTGCAAAACAAATTTTCAATTTTTAAACAGACTGGTTACTGATTCTATCTTGTCAACTGATTCTAAGACTTCACAGGATTCTTGCTCCAACAATGTACCCACAAAGTCAAAACAGTTTTCAACAGTAAAATTGCTTTAATCCAGTTCATCACATGGCTCAAAAGTCAATTTACTGAACCATCAAAGCCCCCTCATGTCTCACATTTTGAAACAAGGGTTAATGCCACAATCACAAAGGCTGTAAACACTATTATTGATGCATTCATGGTAACCAAACCAATCACAGCCAGCACTGAGCAAAACAAGAGCTTGCAATCCTCTTCTGATACAACACACACAATCATGTGACAATGTATAAGCGTTCATGCCAAACATTAGACTAAATCCCCCCACCCAACCCCAAAGCTCCTCCTCACCCAAATGAAAAAGGATGAAAAAGGGATGGGGTGTTACAACAGTGCAAATGAAAAAATAAAAAGTCTGACAACAGTAACACAGGAAAAATACAGAATAAACCAAATTTAATATGGAGTCCATTTAATTCTGTGAAAAAAAAGGCAGGATGTTTCTAAAATCTGTTCAAAACACCAAGCAATGAAAGACAACATCCATTTCACAGCCTGTGACAATAGTTCTGAGAAACTACTGGTACTGCAATGATTGTTTTTCTTTGTTTTGCATTCATGTGAAGTCAACTGTATCAAAACACAGAAGAAAAAAGGGTTTGTCACATGCATGCTTCTTTAGCATAAAATCCATAAATTCAGAGGCATTAATCATGAGCTAACCCATACAGGCAGTGTCAATTTCTCATGAAAGTCATGCACCTGGGATAAAAATCAAAGTAAAACTGACAGGAACACTGTGTTCCAAAGGAAACAAGAACAAAAATTTTCTTTTGCCCATACACAGAACTTATTACCCATAAATTACCCTCAACCCCTCCACCATAAAAACAAACATAACCTGCAATTGCCTCATACTCTTTCACTATCAGTGTACCATGTATTATCTGTTCTCACAACTCAACATACTGTACACTCAGGGTGCCCACAGACGTGACCCAATCAAATTCCCTTCTTCTTCCAGCCATTTTCCAGACCTGACTGAACATTTTCCACACCAAACACAAAGCCAAACTGAATATGATTTTTTTTTTTTTTTTTTTTAATATATATATAAAGAAATCTGGCTAAACTGCTGATGAAGAGATTGGCAGATTTCCTGTTATCGATGGGTTTTTTTTAGGGGGTGGGTAGCCAGGGATTCTTTCTTTTTTAAGGCATTAAGCTCTTTGCAGAATGGTACTTGTCACAGGTTTTATAAAAATTCCAGACTTTTCCAGACCCTAAAGGACAAAACACATTTTGCCCAGACTTTTCACAGCCACAAAAATGGTTCTCTCACTCATCCAGACTTTCATGACTATGTAAACCCTCAACGCTCCAATAATTTTTTTTTTTAAACCTATGCCTCACACGAAAAAAAACACAACAAGAAACAGCTCACAGTGACCCACAACCTCAGGTTGACACCTATAAACCAAAATAGAAGCTGATCTAACAGCATAACACTCCATGCTCAGTGAGAAAGCTGCCACACTCAGGAGCAAACTCAGAACAGCATCTACCAACAATAATGAATCACAGCCTCTTTTGTTCAATATCACTCCAAGCCAAAAGATATAAAATTGATGAACAACATCAGGAATCATAACAGAGGGAAGAAGAAAGAAAGAAAAAAATGGGTGAATGATTGGATAACTTCAAAGCAACTGATAATAAAAACACCAATCCACAGGCAACTGGAAGATAACTCATTACCGAGTACAGAACCTTGCGTGAATGCAGCACCGTCCCATCCTCAAAATGGACATGCTGTTCCAGAAAAACAATAACAAAAGGATTGTTTTCCCCTAAAATTATGTTTAATTTGATATATCTACCATGACCAACTGGTGCTTTCCTCCCCTGACTCCAGCAACCCCCAAGCTACCACCTATGCAGTTGCCATGCCAGCACCATACAACAACATCCTAACTGAACCTACAAACACTGGAGGTCAGCAGACATTCCTACCCCATATTCTGACTTTTGGTACTACAGCCTCCAAACATTGCAACACATATATAGACCAAACAAAAAAAAAAAAAAAAAAAAAAAAGATCCTGAGCAGACCCTTACATTTATTGTGCCTCAAGAGGTGAGGTGGTCTGCACACATCCTTTATCACAGATTAGTCTTTCCAGTGTAGTTCTCACATGTAAGTGTTCCACTTCACTGCCATGTTGGTTTTCAGTTTCTCTTCTAATGTCTCTTAAAAATGCAGGTGCAGCATGTTCGTCCAAGCTGCCACTGTAATTATATAAAGAAATTAACCATATACAATTTTTTCTCGTGGAACGGCCACATTTTTGTTGGTTTTTCAGGATAAATACAGACAATTCAGGATGGTGGACATGTCTGGGTCTGTCTTTACCTAAAAAATTCTTACAGTCACACAGTGTTAGTCTTGTCAGCTAAGATGCTGACCCCATGAAGTGCTGGCATCGCAACTGCAGAGGTGCAAGCTTGCGGGTTGCCTAAGCCAAGGAAGGAAAGCAGCAGTGGGTCAAAGTAAATATGTATAATAATAATAATGATGGACATTTATATAGTGTGTGTCTTCAGAAATACTGCTCAAAGCGCTTTACATTTCGTTCCTCACTCCCCGCCTCCCCATCAATACTCCTCTCCACCTGCACCTCCACCACCCCACACACAGAAGCACGTGCCAGAAAACACTCAACGCAACTGAACATTGGAAACCACCCACCCACCTATGGTGCCCTCCAGAAAACAGATCCATGCAACACGCACTCAGGCACACACACACACAACCGCACAGACACTCACCAGCACCCAGCCACACACACACGGCAAACAGCCTCTCCACAACAAAACATGCACCCAAAACCAAATCACAGGGCAGGTTCACCACACACTGTTCTCCACATAATGCACTGCAGTCACTCTGCTGTTGAAAACTTGTCACAAACAGAAGGAAAGCTTTTACAAAAAAAGAAAAAAAAGATAATAACAATAAAGAACTAAATTGTTTCTGGCTAAAAACATTAAGAATCAAAGTTCACGCTCAGTGAAAAGAAAAAGAGACCAAGAGAAATACCTTCCAATTTCTAATAACACCAATGAGAGAGAAAAAAGAATCAATGTAAAACCATGCTCTAAAAAATATTTCAAAAACAATTAAGAAAAAAAAAGGAAGACAGGAAAAATTAACAAGGAGAGGGGGGAAAGTCTATGCTAATTCCAAGCTGGCTTCAGCAACCCAACCCAGGTTCTAACTGGCTGTACTCATGAATTCTTTCTGTGTTCCTGGGCTTTAGCTCCCATATTCACCTAACAGAGGCCTTTTATGTGCATGTCTGTTTTCATCCACCAAATAAAAAGCCATATTCTGTTTTCAGGGGTGTGCATGCTAGGTATTTTTGTCTTACCTTAACCCAACGCTTGCTGACATGGATAATAAGATCTTTAGTGTTCATATTTGATCTTCTGCAAGTGCGTAAACATGAAGGGGATCAATTCTTTGACAACCAAACCTTGGTGAAACGTGATCAGTGTGGCACGAGTCTGAAGCCCAATTTCTAGTGTTGAAGTAGTTAATGGTTCAAATGATTTTCCTGATCAAAGGAAATGCAGTCACCAAAGGAAGAAGTCCAAATACAGAATGGTGACTGACATCCTGATCTGTAAGCTGTCTGATCTCAGTGAGGTGACAGCCATTCACTGACATCCTGATCTGTAAGCTGTCTGATCTCAGTGAGGTGACAGTCCTTCACTGACATCCTGACCTGTAAGCTGTCTGATCTCAGTGAGGTGACAGTCCTTCACTGACCAGCAATCTCCTTAGCAGCAGTCATGGGGCTGAAGCACTAGCAGGTCTGCGAGTATTCTGACCAAGGAGACTGGAAAAACCTCTACCCCTAACCTACCAGGCTCTGATACCAGGATCAAACCGAGGACCCTCAAACTGAAAGTCAATGCTTTAACCATTCAACTATTGCATCTCACCTGAAACATACTCATCAAATCTTAAACCCAGATTCCAGAAGAGATGAAAAATAACATGTGAGTGCGTGTGTGCGCGTCACAAATGAGGAGCACCGAAAGCAGCTGTCAGTTGGCTGTACCCAGGTATGCAGCCAGTTGTGCAAATGACATCTTGTGTTTGTAAAGCATTTAGAGCTTGGTCTCTTGACTGAAGAGAGCCAATATACAAGTATCAATAATAACAATAGCACCCTACATCAACAACACCCCCAAGACAACAAGAGGTCTTACAGTACACATTCTCTCGTCCCACAAAACCCCACTACTGCACTTACCTTGCGGACTTCTTTGGGCTTGGAGTAGGTGCTGTCTGCGATGGAGGGATAGTTTGATGTGGGGTACAGGGAGCTGGAGGTCTTGGGGCCAGACTTTTCTGCATCTTTCAATGACAGCGCAATAGCTGGGGAGACAGAAAAGATTCAAAGGTTACTTTCACGGGTGTGGGACACCTTACGTTCTTGTGCATAGGACCCAGGACTATAGCATGGATACCAGTAAGTATCAACTGTAAAAATGCAAGGGCACAGGAAATGATCCCTCTTCAATTGAGAATGCGTTGTTTTTACTCCAAACAGAATATTCAGGCCTGTAATTCTGTGGACTGAGACTTCAGACACAAAAGAAAAAGTGTGAAACCTAAACTGCCTACACCGTTTCACAATTTTCACCACAATAAGCAAAATGAAAAGGTCTTCAGAGACCACTCAAACCCTGCTGTGTACAAACCCAGACACTGAGTGACAACACAGACACAGAGAAAAAAGCAGTGCCTACCTTTTGCTATATCGTCTTCTTCTTTGGCAGCTTGCACAGCTTCTGATGTCTTTTTGGGCTGCAACATGACAATCCCCATAACCATGTTACATGGGTGTCCCAATGGGTGAACAATGTTTACGTACACTGTACAGTCACATCCTCATACCATAACTACACAACACAAATACAGCATTAAAAGCGCACTGCACTGCTATACAACACAGCACAGAACATAACTAAAAGAAGGGTGAAATGAAAGTGCAGAGCAATACAGTACACAACAAAAACAAATGTGCAACGGTTGTACAATGCGATTTCATCCGTCACAGAGCAATACATTTAACCACAGTACAATACAGTGCAATACAATAAAACATCATATAATACACATCAATGTACAGTACAATAAACAACCTCACACTCACAGTATAGAATTATTCAGAATAATCCATCAACATCTTAACACAGCACCACATATAACAAAACAATACGATCAAATACCAAAAATCAACATGGTACAAAATAATAAAGTACCAAAAAATACACATCACAGTACAAAAAAACCAATGACTTGAACCCCTAGGCTGCCTATATGACGAGATAACTCGTCATGGCAAGCATGTACGCTTCGCGGCCACAATGACGAGATAACTCGTCATCGAAATATTCTGCATTCAGTTCGCTGACAAAAATGCTGGTAGCTTTAGCTCAGGGAATCTTTCTAGATTCTATTCATAGCTAGAAATACCATCAACGTCATGAGGCAGTCCTTTATTTGAACGTTTTGGTTGAGTTACTGGCCGCAGTGTTTGCCTGGCTCCTCTCCTCGCTCGCTCAACAAAATGTCAAACTGACGCTGTGCTCAAGACATGCGATCGTGGCGAACTAAAACAACCAATATTTCTATCTTTAGCTGATGCTCAAAAAGAATTGAAGCGTAAATTTGAAGAAAACAGTGATGAACATTTATAGGACGATTTGATAGAAAATAAAGGGAGCAATCAAGAGAGTGGCCACGATACGACTATCAATGAGTGATGCCAGATGAACAAACCTTAGCAGACGACAGAAAGTGACTGAATTATTAGCAGGACACAGTGTGAGCGACTTTCTTGGCACTCAGCCAACGCGGTCTGATGAGCACTGGATAAAGTGACCCTGTGAGAGGAGTGAAGAGGAGTGGGGTGGAGACTGAGGGGGCGTGGCCTCTCATCCACATTATCACTTGGAGAAGTCACAATGCATTGTGTATCTATCTCTTTTTATTTATTTATTTTTTATTGTGGTTGTTCTAGTATGATTTTGTGTGTGCAGATATCCATTTGTCCAGAAAAAGGAGGAGTTTGTATTATACTCCATGTTTGGTGTTAAATATACTTACCATGTCAAACTGATGCAAACTAGGCCTATTGGTTTGCTCTGCTTGGCCAAATTTCGCGCGGCTAACAGTGAAAAGACGGGCCCACCCGCTCTCAGCCAATCAAACGCCTCTAAAAACTATAAGCGCTTAATCATTCCTTTGGCCAAGGCTCTCCACGCCATCTTGTCAGGTTTATGCTCTGTCTCGTCTTACGCTTTTTTCAGCTGTTCAGTGTATCCTTTTGGCCTTATTTTGTTGCATGCGGCTTGTGTTTATTGTATTCTTACATTCTGTGTACTCGATTCGACTCGGCACCCTCGATTCGTTCGATTTTTTCTGCCTCTAAGTCGATCCTGTCTTTCCTTTCTCTGTTGGGGGTCGGATTTTCGCTGGGTGCCTAAGCGCGGGTTCCATGCCTCGTGTGCCATACCACGAAGGCAGGGGATCATGATGCTGGGATTGAGACTCGGTAAGAGACTCTCCCAGGCCCGGAGCTCATGATTCCTCCCGATACGGACCGCGGCGATGCATCGTTAGACGCTGATCGCGGAGGCGACAAAATGTGACAAAAAACAACACTGATTTCAAAACAACAGCATGTCACTAAAAAATATATATAATGGGAAGACATCATGTGTTTTGTATTCTTTATTTATTTACCTTTCAGAAAATATATACTTTTATGGGTCTTTCTCCAATAACAAAGAGCAGAGAATTTTTTGCAAATTTATACCCGTTTTTGGTGAAAAAAAACCCCTGGCAAATAGATTTCACTTAAATCTTATTTTCCTGGCAGCAAAAGGGTTAAAACAATCCCCTAAAATGTACAACACAGCACCATACAGTAAACTGCTATCACAAAACACCACAGTACAGGACAGCACACATCATCACACCATATTAAATCCATCACCATGGAAAACAAGACAGTACACTGATGCACAACACAACTCACCCCAGCGTCAGGATCTGAGAAATCAGCCCCCTCTTTTTTCAGCCCTTCATATAAAGCAGGGATCAAACTGAAATAAAACCCATTTGTTCATCAATGGAATTATATCCACCTTTAAAATTCAGAGGAGAAACAAGTATAGATCTGAAAATTCAAGCAAGTTGTTGCCTCTGTATTACACTAGTGAACTTTGCACACTACTTACTTTCTAGTAATTCCACCAAGTATCCAAAAGACTACACAGAAGAATGGGAAAGGCAGCAGAACAGACAACCAAGAGATTCAGACAAAGAAAGAAGAAAAAGAAAGATCAAGAGGTGCAGAAAAATGAAAGAGAAAATAAAGGAACAAACACAGTCAGTCAACAAGTGAACCACAGAGAGGGGAAAAAGATAGAGTGAGAGAGGTGGAAGACAGAGAGGGGGGTGAGAGAGGATAGAGAGAGATGGGGGAGAGAGAGGATAGAGAGAGATGGGGGAGAGAGGGGGGAGAGGGAAAGGGGAGAGAGGGAGAGTGAGGGAGGGGGGAGAAAGAGAGAAAGAGGGGGGAGAGAGATAAACAAAGAGACAGAAAAAAATATTTCCCTGTGCCTGTTCGACCAGTATATCTCACTTGTTCTAAACAAACACTGATAATCACTGATCTACCTCAGTGCAGCATCACTGAGAGTGAGAAAGATGAGTTTATTTCCATGTGCCTGTCTGGCCAGTGTATCTGACTTCTAAACAAGTAACAATGATCAATGTTCTAATTACCTCAGTGCCGCATCATCTTTGAACTCTGACATTTCTGACCATTTCTTGATCAAGAACTTCAATTTCTGAGCAACCTTTGGGTGTGCCTGAAACAAAGAGAACAGAGGAACATAAAAAAATCATAACAAAACAAAAAACAGAAGGAAAACAGATAAACGAAATATATGCGTCTATCATATGTCCATCAATTATATCTAATAATAATAATAATAATGTATATTCATAATGCACTCTACCTCTTTAGTACAAGGACCAAGAACACAAACACTGACAATTAACATCAATGTATATCAATCAAACAACAACAAAAAAAGAAAGAAAAAACAAACAAAAAACCCAACTGTACACACCAGTACATCTTATGAACACATAAACCTGTTTAGGGAAAATGCCCACCTCTCACTCATTCACACACACACACACACACACACACAAAGTGATCAACCTAATAATAGGAAAACCAGGTATACCAAACTTGCCCACAGATATAAATTTAGCACTGGATCATGACAACGAATCACTTTTCCTCTGTCCTCTACAACAGAACAAGGTAAAGTGACCAGTTTATGGCAACCGAAGATCAGCTGGGGTGTAACATTCATCCTTTCTGTGTGGACAACTACACTGTCCTGACACTACCAAGAGGAACAGGTAAATACACTGCTTCACTGATGGCTCTGCTCAAGGGGCAAAGAGAGGAGATTCACATGGTGGAGGACCGCTGTAACAGCCTAAAACACCCCCCCCGCCCCCACTTGGTTTAATCAAGTCACTGAAAAAGGATGAGAGGGTCATTCTGGGCTAGCTTTAAATGACCCACCACTCCCACCCCATCCCCCAAGCCCCCTCTACATTTTAACTTAATGAAGGCAAATATGGAAGAATTCTACTTTGCCAAATTAGGCCAAATTCACTCCCAGGGATCATTTCAAGCTAGCCTAGAATGACCCCCAAATCCATAATGAGGGGGTTGGGCAATGGCAAAACTAGAGGGGGTCAGTTCTGACTAGTTAAAGTTAATTCCCAGGTTATGAACTGGCTGCTACACCGGGTATGAAGAAAGCAAACAATGGCAGAGAAAGGAAATTTTCTTAATTCTAGGAGATTTGTATGTTTCTAGCACCCCCAACAAACAGACTGATAATTTTATGGACTTACTACAGGTATTCACATGCAATATGTACTATCTGCACAACCTCCTAATTACACTATGATCTGATAAAGAACCTCCTTATCATACTATGACCTGATAAAGAGACATGCCAGTATCTTTTTGGTCGATCATGAAAAATCATATGGCAGGATAGAGATATACATGAACCAAGTGAGCTTGCAAAGAAAAACCAGGACTAAAGCATCCTTGTCTTTTTACTTTATGTCAAGTGGGTCTCTAACAACAGAAAGACTGCAGGGTCATGACTGGAGGGATCATGGTATGAATAATGTCACATGGGGGGTCATGGTATGAGTAATGTCACATGGGGGATCATGGTATGAGTAATGCCACATGGGGGTTCATGGTATGAGTAATGCCACATGGGGGATCATGGTATGAGTAATGTCACATGGGGGATCATGGTATGAGTAATGCCACATGGGGGTTCATGGTATGAGTAATGCCACATGGGGGGTCATGGTATGAATAATGCCACATGGGGGTTCATGGTATGAATGCCACATGGGGGGTCATGGTATGAGTAATGTCACATGGGGGATCATGGTATTAGTAATGTCACATGGGGGATCATGGTACGAGTAATGTCACATGGGGGCGGAGTGGGGGGGGGGGGTCATGGTATGAATAATGTCACATGAGGGGGGTGGGGGTGGGGTGGGGTGGGGGGTCATGGTATGAGTAATGCCACATGGGGGATCATGGTATGAGTAATGTCACATGGGGGGTCATGGTATGAGTAATGTCACATGGGGGGTCATGGTATGAATGCCACATGGGGGGTCATGGTATGAGTAATGTCACATGAGGGATCATGGTATGCGTAATATCACATGGGGGATCATGGTATGAGTAATGCCACATGGGGGGTCATGGTATGAGTAATGCCACATGGGGATCATGGTATGAATAATGCCACATGAGGGATCATGGTATGAGTAATGCCACAAGGGGGATCATGGTATGAGTAATGCCACATGGGGGATCATGATATGAGTAATGTCACATGGGGGGTCATGGTATGAGTAATGCCACATGGGGGATCATGGTATGAATAATGCCACATGGGGAGTCATGGTATGAATAATGCCACAAGGGGGGTCATGGTATGAGTAATGCCACATGGGGGGTCATGGTATGAATAATGCCACATGGGGGGTCATGGTATGAATAATGCCACAAGGGGGGTCATGGTATGAGTAATGCCACATGGGGGATCATGATATGAGTAATGACACATGGGGGATCATGATATGAGTAATGTCACATGGGGGGTCATGGTATGAATAATGCCACATGGGGGGTCATGGTATGAATAATGCCACATGGGGGATCATGGTATGAATAATGTCACATGGGGTCTGTGTTGTTCAGTGTAAATAATGTCATGGGATCTCTAGCAATGGCAAAAATTCACTGGTTCATAGTATGAATAACAGCAATGGCAAGACTTCACTAGTGCACAGTATGAGTAACTGGCTTACAGCAGAACAGTACAGTAAGGCACGGTGCAGAACAATATTTCTTTTTCTAATACTTCACTGCTTCATATTCCTTCATTAGCTCCATCCCCGACCCCCATTACCCCACCCCTTCTTTGTCTTGTCTCTGCCTGTTTTATTGTTCTCCACATTTTTCCATTTTTCATAAACATGCCATTCCCAATTCGATTATTGAAGATTTATTGTATTCCACTGCACTGTACTGTACTGCATTGTAGTACACTGAATTGTAATTTACTACACTGAATTGTATTGCACTGTATTGAATTCCATTATATTCTATTGCATTGCATGTATTGGCACTGATCTGCACTGCACTCAACTGTACTGTACTATATCTTACTGGAGTGAATTGTCTTGTACTGTACTGAACTGCATTGCAATATGTTGTACTGCAATGCATTTTATTGCATTGTATTTTATCATCAGGGCTTGCCAAGACATTCCTGCAGGGCACAGTGTCATGAGATTATCAGGGCTTGCCAAGACATTCCTGCAGGGCACAGTGCAAGGAGGGAGGAGAGGCAGACAGAGGAAGAGGTGGGAGGACAACATCCCAGAATGGACGGGCTTGAGGTTGAGCGATACAATCAGGTCAGAAAACCGAGAGGATTGGAGGATGCTGGTTGCCAGATCACCTGTGGCGCCCCAACGGTCCACAAGACTACGGGATAGGTGAAGGTGAAAGTATTGTATTGTAAGCCTCCACTAGAGTGAATTACATTGTACTGTACTGCTCTGTATTGTAGTGTATTGCATTGTAATGTATTGTATTACTATGCATTTTATTGCATTGTATTGTACTGTAAGCCTCCACTAGAGTGAATTGCATTGTACTGTACTGCACTGCATTGTAGTGTATTGCATTGTAATATACTGTATTACTATGCATTTTATTACATTATATTGTACTGTAAGCCTCCACTAGAGTGAATGGCATTGTACTGTACTGCTCTGTATTGTAGTGTATTACATTGTAATGTATTGCAATGCATTCTGCTTTGTATTGTACTGTAAGCCTCTCACCCACCTTCTGGTTGATCAGTGTGCGGCATTCTGACGTAAAATCTCTAGAACAGATCTCCAAGTGGAACAGTCGACCACAGTTGTTGACACAGGCATCCAGTAGCTGCACAACATACACAGTAAACGCTGGTTGATAACTAAGAAAAAAAGCCACTTCATAACACAAAAAACTGAAGAAAAACAACACCTTATCATAATACTGAACCTGATAAATTAATACAACCCTAGATCAATCAACCAACAAATCTGAAATAAACTGCATAAAAACAAGCATGTTGTATTTAACATGCAATAAATATCAGTGGATCAATTACCAATCATTTAATTCAATCCACCAATCAATAAAGTTGGATCAACCATCAACTAATCAATCAACAAATCAATATTCTTAAAGTATAATGGTTATATAAAAACAAAGTAATGGATTATAAATATTTCAGATTCTATGTCTGCTGATTACCTGCCATCATGCCTTCTGACAATAAAACTCACTGCACTGTCCTATTTTGATAATGGTGTATTAGAATTTGAAACACATGTAAAAGCAGTCTGTTTCTTAACTCGTTCATTTGAGTTGGTTCATCCTTTCTAATATTAGACTTACACACACACACACACACACACACACACATGCACGTGTGTGTGCACATGCACACACACACACACACACACACACACACAAACACAAAGGTATCAAATCCCCGGATTTCAGCGTCCTGGACAAAATCACACTTTCTAGCCAGAATTCAATGCTTCCTGGCCATTTCCTGGCTCAGAGTCAGACAATGCACATAGTATCTGCATCTTTGCTTGCACATTCTGATGATTCTCAAGAGTGGAAGTTACTAAATAGCCAAAATCTGGATATAAATTTGCCTTAAGTATGAAAGTGAATGAGGACAAACACACACAGACAAAAAGAGGAAGGAAAAACGCTGGAGGAGAGAGGTTTGGGGGAAGTGAATAAAGCTGTAACAAGAACTAAAAGGAATAGAAGATAAAGAAAATTACACCAGTATTTTTCTTTTTCTGTTTGCTGATTTCGCTTTCACACACATCAGCAATCAGCACATGCACACACATGAACACAACAATCGAACCAAATCCAATCAAATCATGTGGCTTAAAGCCCAGTGGACCGCAGTCAGCCAGTTACTTACAGTCAGTGCCTGCATGGCAACAA
Source organism: Babylonia areolata (assembly GCF_041734735.1). Classification (NCBI taxonomy): domain Eukaryota; kingdom Metazoa; phylum Mollusca; class Gastropoda; order Neogastropoda; family Buccinidae; genus Babylonia; species Babylonia areolata. The sequence goes on from NC_134908.1 coordinate 14,028,851, forward strand.
AGGGAACTTTGTGGTTCAGTCTCTTCACAATAGACTTCAGACAGTCACGAGCTCTGAAACATACCAACGAATATACACTGAGAAACAAAATCAGACAATCAATAAATTATAGAATCAATAATATCCTTCTTTCATCCTTAGTTAATAGTTTGCTGTAAGTGTAACTGATACTCAACTGAGTACTTCAGAACCAAATCTTTAAAATATCTATAACATTGCTGGATCTTGATATGTGGCCACATAACAAGATCCAATGGCCATACTGAAAAACCCTCCAAGGAACTGTTGAGGTAGGTAGATGGAGCAGGAGACAGAAAAAAACAATGGACCGAGAACATTACAGAATGGACAGGAAAACCATCTGCAGAGACCCAGGCTTTGTCACACAACTGACAGACCTGGAGGAATCTGGTGAACAGTTCTTCTGTGTGGCACCCAAATGGTCTTCACAGAGGAAGAAAAAGAAGAATAACATTATACTGTGTCTGTAACTGCTACTTCAACTGAGTGCTTCAGACCCAAATTTTTAATAATGTATAGTACAACAATAACAGCATTGACTGTTTCAAACACTAACTCTAATACAGCATTTTCCATATCAGAAAACAGGTTAAAAATGGAGCACATACACTTTGTTCATGCACAAACACAAACACAGCAACATGCACACACACACACACACACACACACACCGTCATACACACACACAAAAAAAATGCATGCACTCGGTCACACACACACACACACACCGAATTACCTTCAGAAATACACAAATTTAGCAGCAAGTAAATCAAAATAGCAGTAACAGTCAACATACCCATTCTGTTGTCTTCCAACTTTTTCACAGATGTCTAAAATCAGTCCCCAGTCTTCACTTGTACTCATTTCATGAGTTGCCTTTTCTGAAAAAACAAAAACAAAAAATCAATAATAATATTTAGATTCATTAATAAATTCTCTCAAATAATCAACACCACTTAGTAGTAATA
>NC_134908.1:14354839-14382339 GCF_041734735.1 Babylonia areolata
TGAAAAGCTGGCTGAAGAAGTTTGGACTTGATGGGTTGGTGTTGCTACAGCATAGCCTGATGATGTGTTGCATTGTTATGTAGGGCTAGTGTTCAGTGTTTGAGACCCCGTTAACTCTTTCCGGACGAAGGAATGCTCACGCATTCCTACACAAAACGTATTCGGTTTCGGACGAAGGAATGGAATAGCATTCTCCGAAAGTAAAATTCCATCATGCGCTGTACACATGATTTTGTGATTAGCCAAGCAGAGTGCGCTATTCTGGGTCACTCCACAATCGAACAGTATGATTGGTTAGTCTGGGATGTGTGGCCTGTCTCGCACACACGCTGACAAAGTCACTGACCGGTCGTCTGCTCGCGTGCCAGCCTGTTAGCAAAGCGGCCTCTTCTCAGAATGTTGTGAAGCGAACAAGGCAGTGACGGCAATGTTTTAGGGTTGCCGAAGTACTTGAAATGCTACAAACTGAAGGGTCGGACATTGAAGAGGTGGATGATGACGAAGAAGAAAGCGAATTTAATGCAGAAAGCGAGCATGGGTATGGTGATTCGGGGTGAAAAATTGGCAGTATTTTCTACATATGGCAAAACTGTAAAAATAAGATGAGAAATTTGATTTTTTTTATATGTAATAGCTCAACACATAATAAACCAGTTCTGAAAGTTTCATTTTCTTACACAGTATTTTGTATTTTTTGTAATTTTTTTTCCAAACCCTTACAAATGGGCCGTCTGTGGGGAAAAGCAAGGGAGAAAACTTGTCGTCCGACATGGTCTTGTGTTGCACATCATGTGATGGTTGTGTTTAGGGTTTGAGACCCTGTTATGGCATGGTCTTATATTGCATAATCATGTAATGCTAGTGATCATGATTTGAGACCCCATTTTGACATGGTCTTGTGTTGCATTGTCATGTATCGTTAGTGTTCAGTGTTTTAGACCCCGTTACGACATGATCTTGTGTTGCATTGTCATGTAACGCTATTGTTCAGGATTTGAGACCCTGTTATGACAAGGTCTTGCGTTGCATGTCATGTATCATTAGTGATCAGGGGTAGAGACCCCATTACAACATGGTCCTGTGTTGCATGTCATGTATCACTAGTGATCAGTGTTAGAGACCCCATTACAACAAGGCCCTGTGTTGCATGTCATGTATCACTAGTGATCAGGGGTAGAGACCCCATTACAACATGGTCCTGTGTTGCATGTCATGTATCACTAGTGATCAGTGTTAGAGACCCCATTACAACAAGGCCCTGTGTTGCATTGTCATGTAAAGCTGGTGATCAGGGGTAGAGACCTGGTTACAGCATGGTTTGTGTGTGTGTGTGTGTGTGTGTGTGCAAGAATATTTCACACACACACACACACACATCGCTAATACTTAATGATTAGGAAAACAGAGGCTAGCAACAGTGTGTAATTTGTTTTGTGAGTTTGTTTGCTTGTTTGTTGTTCATGCATTTGGTGTGTGTTAGCAAGTTCATTTCAGTTAATGTTGTATGTGTGTGTATTTTTTTTAATTTTCCAGGACTGAATTAGAAAGACTGACGGGGAAGGAAGTGGCCTTTCTGTACAACTTACGTGCTGAAGTGAGTATTGTCATGTACACCAGCTCAGCCACTTAGCCGCTTCCACACACCCAAACACATGCACTTACACATACACATACACGACGTTGCACATCTATTTGTTTGCAGACTTATGGAACAGCAAAAGGTCAAGAAGCATATAATTCTGTAGGATGGTGGGCAGAACGGAAGAGGTGTGTTTTGAGAGATGACTGCTGAACCTGGTGAAATGAGATCAGTACGGCATGAGTCTGAAGTGCAGTTACTGCTCATTGTCATTGATTTTGCTGATCTAAAGAAATGCAATCCCAAGTGGAAGAAGTACGAATAAAGCACAGTAACAATAACTTGTCCTGTAAGCTGGGTCTCATGTCTGTGAGGTGACAGCCCTTCACTGATGAGCATACTTGTTAGCAGCAGTGAGGGGGTTAAAATCTCTTTCTCCTCGTTTGTCGGAGAGGGGTTCAAAGTGAACTGGGGAATCCTTGGTCTGAGGACAGTTTGTTTGATGAATATTTAAAGGCTTGTGTGTGTGTGTGTGTGTGTGTGTGTGTGTGTGTGTGTGTCTCTGATTGTGCATGATATGTGGCTTTATTTATGTATGTCTTGGTTTAGTTTATTTAGGTATGTGGCCAATATCAAGAGAAAAATCTGCCTTTGTACATAACTTAGGATGAATTTGTATCAACATAATGATTTCTTATGATGCTATGACAAATATTGTAACCCAAAGATAGAAATAAAAGAGATGTACAAAAAATTGTTTTGCAGGCTCCAGAATTTTTCTTCAAGACTCTGGACAAGAAGCTTCACATCAGCACGCTGTCTGGTCTGATGAGTTTTACCGACGCTCTGGATGGCTTACCTACCTCATAGCCACATCGCGCTGCATCGACACGTCATGCCCTGATGTGCCATGGTTTTTTGGGTGGTTTTTTTTTGGTTTTTGTTTTTGTGGGGTTCCCAATATCTGCATTGTTTCAGTGGCATTACTACCATGCCACTCATCCGGTTCGTCTGTCGCAGTCTCATCACAGGCAGTCCACAGGGAACTATTGATGTTAAGGTTGCCAGGAGGCCACACATCAGAGGAGACCCTCTCTATCACAGTGTTGCCTTCTCAAAGACAAATAACACTTTGCATCAGTTTGCTCAAGTTTCACTATCTCAGTGCTTTTGAAAGAGACAGTCTGTGTACTGAATCTGTTTTTCTCCAGTGTTATTCAACAGCATGTAATCATATTTCTTTTTGAAGAGTTTGACAGAGAAATGGAGCATTGGTTTGTTGTTGTTGTTTTTGTTTTGTACAGTGCATTAGTACTCTCAGATCTTTATGCATATAGAATAATATGTGATCTCAACTTCTTCGGAGGTTTAGGAAGTATTTGGGAGGGAGTTACATATACACTGCATCGGTTTGATCAAACATTTTCAGTGCATTCAGTGGAGTAATATTTAATCACAGTTTTTTTGGTGTGTTTTTTTGGGGGGTGGGGGTGGGGGGTTATTGTGGAGAGAGTGAGACACAGAGAGAGAGAAAGAGAGAGACACACACACACACACACTCAGAGGGAAAGAGAGGGACAGAGAAAAGAGAGAGAAAGTAAAATGCAAGAGAGAGGAAGGACAGAGAGAGAGAAAGAGATAAAGTAAAATGCAAGAGAGAGAGAGATGGGATAGAGAGAGAGAGAAAGAGAGAAAATAAAATGCAAGAGAGAGGAGGGACAGAGAGAGAGAGAGAGATAAAGTAAAATGCAAGAGAGAGGAAGGACAGAGAGAGAGAAAGAGATAAAGTAAAATGCTAGAGAGAGAGAGATGGGATAGAGAGAGAGAGAAAGAGAGAAAGTAAAATGCAAGAGAGAGGAGGGACAGAGAGAGAGAGAGAGATAAAGTAAAATGCAAGAGAGAGAGAGATGGGATAGAGAGAGAGAGAGAGAAAATAAAATGCAAGAGAGAGGAGGCACAGAGAGATAAAGTAAAATGCAAGAGAGAGAGAGATGGGACAGAGAGAGAGAAAGTAAAATGCAAGAGAGAGAGAGGAGCAGAAAGACCAGCAATGTTTTGCAGACTGCTTGTGGACACATTCTGTTAACCCCTTGACTGTTGAGCCTTGATGACATGAGGTCAGTGCGGCCGCACTTTGAAGGGCTGTCACTGTGTTGTGTTGTTGTGAAAGGTGGCCTTGTTTCTGCTGAACAAAAGTCAGTGCAGACTCAAGAGGAAGAAGTCTGGATACAGAATGGTGACTGAATCCTGAGCTGTAGAGCTCTGTCTTGTCTCTGTCAGGCGACAGCCTTTCATGGACGAGCATAACTTGTCAGCAGCAGACAGGGGGTAAATTCTTTTGTTAAGAATTGTTGGAAAATGGTAAAAAAACAAACTGTGACCGGACTTGTGATCTGTCAGCAGTGATCTCTGTGGTACAGGTGTTCATAATTCATGTGTGCAGAATATGAATCTCCTTTATTGTTATTTTTTTGTCATTTCGCTAAAGGAGTGTTCAAGGCTAGGTTGGAGAGGTGCATGCGAGTTTGAAAGTGAGGGCTTATTTGTGTGTGTGTGTATGTGTGTCTGTGCATGTGTGTATGTGTGTGTGGATGCGTGTGTGCTTGCATGCGCGCGCACGTGTGTGTGTGTGTGGTGTGTGTGTGTGTGTGTGTGTGTTATCTTTGCATTGCCTTCAACTGTTTCATTCCTGTAAAAAAAAAGAAGAAAAAAAACGAAAAAAAAGAAGCAGGTTCCATTTTATCTCCACCATTTTATTTACTGTTGGTGTTAACATCATTGTAAATATGATATATATATGTATTAGTTGTTGAGGTATATAAGAGCTAGAAATCTGTCACTGTTTGTCATGAATATAATTGAAATAATGTGAAACATAATCTTCATAATGTACATTTCATTATCTTATTGTGAATTGCCTTCTTGAAGTAGAAGTGTAGAACTAGCTGGCAGGCATTCAATCATGTTTTTTAAAAGAATGAAAAGCCTTATTGATATTGATATTAACACTAGTAAACTAATATAAACAATGATTGATAAATTCAAAAAGTGTAAGTTAATTGAAGAACAATGAATTAAAACAGACTGTATTTTTATTATTACTAATGCCCCAAAGTCTGCACTCATGAATTTTGCTGCACCAGAATGATCACCGTTCATCTAAATGTTTGCTTCCAACATTACCCCATTCAGTAGTATCAGAAAGTGTTATAATTCTGAGAGTTTTAATATGCATATTTTTCTTTGTTTTTTGCTTGAAATATGAAAGGTATACTTGAACCACATCGGTTGTTACAAGAAGCACAAACATATGAGGTTAAGATTAACAAATAGTAAAGAGTGGTAACTCTCTCCATTACACAATACACAACTTCAAGTCAGTGATGCTTACGCTACCGATTCAGCTAGCTATGAGGTTAAGGTTTAAGGTCCCATGGTTTGTTACAGCCATCAGGCAGGGAATTCATATCCACTGTCTATGGCTCAGCATAGGAAAGTGGAGCCCAAACCTCCTTCCACCATTTTAATCTTCCCCATGGATGGCGGGAACCCTTTCACACCTGGGTGGAGTGAGGAATATCACAGTAAAATGCCTCTCCCTAGGACATAACATGCTGAAACAGGGCCTGGAACCCTGATCACTGGTGAATATGGGATCTGAAGTCCAGCACCTAGCCAGTTGTGCCATGTACCCCTATGAGACAAGGAAGATAAACTGGCCTCAAAACCAGACACTTCAGCCTCAGTACTGCTATTGGAATGCCACCAAGGTTTCTGTGCAAAGTCAGAAGTAAAACAGTTCTGTTATTGCTTATTGTTGTGGGTGGTGCACAGCTGTACTGTGTTAAACCTGTACTCATCCATCCCCCATCCTCAATACCCCCCCCCCCCCCCACCAGCCTCCCAACCACACACACACAGAGGTGAAAAAGCGTGCAGCAAGGATATGGATTAGTTCAACTAGGAAGTGTAATTAAAATGTTATGTGTTACACAATATGCATGAATAATTGAGATGTTAATGTTGTATCAACAGGCATTAGCATATGACTCGATATGAGTTAAATTGTTGTTGTTGTATGTGTCATTTTTATAAAATAATCCAAGCTTCCACAAATGATGTTACTCAGAATTTCCGCCTTGTAATGCTCAGAAGTGTGTGTGAAAGACAAAGAGGGAGACAGATACTGATGAACGAGATGATAGGTTATGCATGCACATAGCAAGTATTTGTGTATTTGTGCTTTTTTTTCCACATATTTACCTGTTTCTTTTTATGATGGTTTAAGTGTGTGCTTTATTTTGTATTGACAAAAGCAGGAAACTTCTCCACAAAGCTATTGCATTAATTACTATTAACTGTTCACACATTTTACGCACAGATTTTTGGTATATATACCTCACCGTCAGTGGTATTATTGCTGTTGAGTATTTTGGGTTATAAATGATGATTTTTTTGGTAAAAGATAAGACAAAAGTAATATGTATGCTTTATTTTCATTTGTGCTAGCTTTGAAATGCATGTGCTGTGTCAATGTGTGATAAACCATGTAATGCATGTGTTCTGTGTCACTCTGTGATAAACCATGTAATGCATATGTTGTACCAAGGTGTGATGAACGTGTAATGTGCGTGTTGTATGTCAGTTTTTGATAAACCATGTGCCGTGTGATGCATGTGTTGTGTGCCTGTGTGTGATAAACCATGTAATGCATGTGTTCTGTGTCACTCTGTGATAAACCATGTAATGCATATGTTGTACCAAGGTGTGATGAACGTGTAATGTGCGTGTTGTATGTCAGTTTTTGATAAACCATGTGCCGTGTGATGCATGTGTTGTGTGCCTGTGTGTGATAAACCATGTAATGCATGTGTTCCGTGTCAATGTGTGATTAACTATGTACAGCATGTTTTGCATGTCAATGTGTTATAAACCACTGTGTGTTGTTTGTCAGTGTGTGATGAACCTTGTAACACATGTGTTCTGTGTCAGGTTATGTGTTGTTTGTCAATGTGTGGTGTGTGTCAGTGTGTGATAAACCATGTATGTTGTGTGTCAGTCCATGATAAACCATGTAATGCATGTGTTGTTTGTCAATGCAATGATAAACCGTGTGAAACATGTGTGACAGAGCATGATAAACCATGTAATGCATGTGTTGCCTGTCAATGTGTGATAAACAGTGTAACCTTGGTCTCGGGAGTTAACTTCTTGTTATTCTTTATCTTTGTTGAATGTTCACAATGTGTTATGGTAGTTTGTTGGTTTGTTAGTTTTTGGATGGTAAATTTGCACCAGTCTAAGATTATATATAACATTTTCAGTGTTGGCTCAGTTTTTATTATGCATCAAGGAGGTATGGAGCACAGAAAACTCAATATGAATTGGTGGTTTGTTGCCATGTACTTGGATTTTATATTTCTGTGATATTGGTATCATTTACATTCCATGTGAAATATATTTGACATATCATTTGAGGCATAATTGTACCTCCTGTGTTGTTACATCTTGTAGACTTTCATGATTCCAAGCTTTAAAGTGTCTCAGTTCATCCGTGACTATGATTGAATTCAGTTGCCGTACTTACTTTGTTGAAATATTTTCCAAGTATTTTGATTTATTTGACTGCTTTCTTTTGTGTTACTTTACTTCTTCATAAGATATCATCATCATTATCACCACCATCATCATCAGCAGTAGTAGCAACAGCAGAATTATATTGCAGCAGCATTAGCGTTGTTGTTGTTGTAGATTTTTGTTTTGGCAGTTGTATTGATTCATTGTCATAATATTCATGTGTTTATTTGCATTCATTTGCTAATTGCTGAATATGAATCGCCAGATATATTGATTCCAGATTGTCAGTATGATGCACTTTATTTTATTGTAAACTCTCTGAGATGTTTTAGTGTGAAAACAATGGAGACCATTAACTGGAGACCATGTGTGAAGGTATTTTAACACTTTTAATTGTAAATAGATCTAATTCAATATTACATATTCTTTCATTTGCATTGGGGGCCACACGTTAAGGTATATTAATATTTCCCATTATATATTGACAATATGTCTATATACTTAAAAAATAGAAGATTTTATAAGCATTACTTTTAAATAATAGGCTGTACTTTAGTATAGTTTTGCAGCAAAATTCATATTCATGTTTTTTCAATATGAAAAAGGAAAGAAAAAAATGCTTTGCACAACACTGACCTTGACAGTATTTTGCATACTACAGACCTTGACATTACTTTGCACAATGCTGACTTGACACTGTGCTTTACACAACTGCAACCTTGACATTACTTTGCACAACACTGACCTTGACACGATGCTTTGCTCAGTACTGACCTTGACACTGCTGTCAACAGTGACATAGCAAGGCTGTCTCACGGTTCTTCCCTTTTCTTCAGGTCCTCTCTCATTTGGGTTTACTTTGTGTTATTTTGTTTTGCACACTGTGTTTGTCAACAACTGTTAATTGTCAGACACAGCAAGCAGCACATTGCCATTACATTTACTGTGCACATTTTTCTGCAAGATATGTGTGCATCTGTTGCACTCACAGGAACAGAACAGTTTCAGCATCAGGTTCAGATACAGCGCAGTGATCAGTCATGGCTGTCATCTCAGTTTGGATTGACCAGTGTGAAGATTACCCTCAGCATCTTATGGTTATGTAATGCTTAACCCATTCAGTACAGCATGGATTACAGCTTGTGCAACATTACTCACCTCAGGGAGGTTGCCAATGAATTATAGAAGATTTAGAAACTAAATAATATGGATAGGTATTGGCTTGCCTGTTGGTGTTCAGAATGATTGTTCAAAATAATATTATCACTGTCGCGATCAAAAATAATGTATTCATCTTGGAACATTTTGTTTTATACTTGCCAAGTAGTGAAATGTGACATTGTCAATATGTGTAATCATAAACGAAATTTGCAAAAATGTGTATAAGAATAATCAAACTGTGGCCAGTCAGATAGTTTATCAAGAGTTGTGTCCCTTCCCTAATTGCTTACACTCAGTTGGAAGTGGAAAAACCAGATTGATGAATCCAAATTTGATTCCCAGATATTTGATGAAGCCAATTTTGGTTTCCAGACGTTCTGTTCCTTATGATGCATTATGATGACAATAAAAAAAAAGGGGAAGAATTGAAACATGTGTTTGTGAATTTATTATCCTACCTTCTCATCTCATTAATTTTGTCTGTTCATTTATATCTCCACTTTTCTTTTGTTTGTGTTTGTGTTATATGTGTGCATCTTTCTATCGAACACCCCCACCCCCCATCGTCCCCCACCCGCCTCCCTCTGAGTCACTTTATCATACACACGCACACATATACACACACACACGCACGCACGCACAACAAAAATGCAGATGCATCTTTTAGTTTGTACATTGTACATATATATATATATATCAGTGAAAGTATGTATGGGATGCTGCCCATGAATTCAGAAGAAGCAGGAGAAGATGAAGAAGAGATTGAAAAGGAAAGTCATGTAAAGCATAGATTCAATGGATCTTCGCCAGCTGCCTTTCAAAAAAACAAAAACAAAACAAAACAAAAAAATTTCTGTTTTGTTTCTCATTATATCCCCTTTGTGCTTCTCTCTCTCTCTCTCTCTCTCCTTCTTCTTCTGTTGTCTGATCATTGTACGTAATCTTTTACAAAAGACATAACGCTTTTACTTTATACAACAAAATCATAATGATTACCATTACACATCAACTTTACATGGATACCAGAAACAGTTTAGAAACAATAATAATGATAGTAATAATAATGATAATATAGTAATATTAATACGTTCTTTGCAAATAGTGATGCAGATAAACGTTGAAAAAAGAGAAGAAAAAAAACAAACAGACATTTATTAATTGTTGCCCATGCGCTAAATTATTGTTCATTTGCCCCTTTGCTGTTTTGGTCGCACACTCGAGTTCTTATGATGCACTAATGCATGTACTGCATATCTTCTCTAAGATTTATGAATGGAGTGCTGATAATAATGAAATTAACTGTGCAGCATGGATGGCACACCCGTGGCTACACGTCCAAACGTTTTCTTTACGTGCCTGATAACTGTGTCAATGTTTCACGTCTCATACTTGTTACAAGAAAGAGATATATTATGTGTTTAACCTTCACCTTCACCTCTCCCGTAGTCTGGGTTCAGACCGTTGGGGCACCGCTGCTGACCTGGCCACCACCCCTCTCCACTCTTCACGGTTTTCTGATTTCCTCAGGGCGTCACCGAGCGTCAAGCCTGTCCACCCCCGGATGTTGTCTTCCCATCTCTTCTTCTGCCGTCCTCTCCTTCTGCCTCCTTGTACGGTGCCTTGCAGGAACGTTTTGGCAAGACCAGATGATCGGGAGATGTGTCCATACCACCTAAGTTTGCGTTTTTTCACTATGGACAGAAGGTCTTCGTAGGGTCCAATACTTTGCTTGATTCTGTTCTTCACTTCCGTGTTAGTGATGTGGTCTCTGTAGGAGATGCCAAGTAGTCTACGAAAGCATCTCATCTCGACAGCTTGGATTCTTCTCTCAATGTCTGCAGTCAGGGTCCAAGTCTCGCAGGCGTAGAGCAATATTGATATAACCAGGGAACGCATCAGTCTGATTTTTGAGCTGAGAGCGATGTTTTTGTTGTTCCAGATGGTGTTCAGCTTGTTGAGTGCCGTTGTTGTTTGGGCAATTCTCGAGAGTACTTCTGGTTTAGATCCTTCATCTGACACGATTGCTCCCAGATATTTGAAGCTGTGGACTGTTTTAAGCTTTTCGTCGTTGACTTTGATGTCAATGCTGATGCCGTTGGTGTTGTTAGTCATCAGTTTGGTTTTCTCCGCACTGATTTGCATTCCATACGATGTGGAGGCTTTGTCTAGATGTTTGACCAGGCTTGCCAGTTCTTCTTCTTTTCCAGCCAGTCCATCAATGTCGTCGGCAAAACGTAGGTTTGTGATTGTTCTGCCGCCTATGCTGACTGTTCCTACATGCTCTTCCAGTGCGTCAGTCATTATTCTTTCTAAGAAGATGTTGAAGAGTGTTGGGGAGAGTTGACAGCCTTGTCTCACTCCGACTGTGGTTCTGAACCAGTCCCCGATGCTATTGTTGAGGTAGACGGCGCTGGTGGCTTTGTCATAGAGGTGCTGTATCAGTCTGATCAGGTTGGCGTTGATGTTGTACAGATTCATGGTAGCCAACAAAGCTGCATGCCAGACCCTGTCAAATGCCTTCTTAAAATCAATGAAGACGTGGTAGAGGTCTTGTTGGTGTTGATGGTACCTCTCACATAGCAACCTCAAGTTGAAGATTTGTTCAGTTGTGCTCCTTCCTGGTCTGAAACCTGCCTGTTCTTCAGCAATGATGTTTTCTGCTTGTGGTTTCAGTCTGTTAAGCAGGATCTTCAACATGACTTTGCTGGGATGACTAATCAGGCTGATGGTGCGGTAGTTTTGACACTGCTGGAGATTGCCCTTTTTGGGAAGGGTGATGATCAGTGATTGTGTCCACGGTGTGGGCCATTCCCCTGTTTGCCATATCTTGTTGCAGATTTTCAGTAGCACATCTATCATAACTTCACCCCCTGCTTGGACCAGTTCTGATGGGATGTCCACTCCTGCCGATTTCCCTTTTTTCAGCGATGTGTTTAAACAATTTACCTAATAATTATGTTTAGAGAGAGAATAGATTTTACGTACATAAAAAAAAGAAAGAAAAAAAAGGAGAACTTATAACATGTGTCTGAAAAAGAAGAAGAAGAAGAAAGGTGACCAACCATAGCACGTTATTTTGAAACCACTGATAAAAAAAGAAAGAAAAAAAATCAGTGTTGCACATGGCTTGACGAGGTATCAAGAGAAAGTACTCTTACAGAAGAAGGGAGAGAATTCCGACAAACTGAGAAACCGTCTGCTATCAGACGAGCGATCAAAGTTCTATCAGAATCACCTGATTAATCGTTTTGATGTTTGCTGAGAAATTTGGCCATCTTCTGAAGAACATTTCTGACAATCGGCTTTGCAGTATTGTTCGACGATTTATCTCTTCTGGTGGATTATCTTCAGAAATCAAAGTGAGGGGATCACTGCTCTCTCCTTCACGTGCGTGCGTGCGTGCGTGTGCGTGTGTACGTGGTTGTGTGTGTGTATGTGTGTGTGTGTGTGTGTGTGTGTGTGTGTGATCATTATTTACTGTTACTATGCGCAGATATTTCAAGCTTGACGAACATATGACTGTAACAGGTATTTCTTATGTATTTAGCTCATTCTCAGTTGAGAGGTACATGCATCATTAGATGGGAAATCACACCACCTAACTGTTTTAAATAGATAAAGAAAATTCAATTCAGCCAGTGACTCGTACTTCCTGATTTAATATGAATGACAAAAGAGAACTCAACTGTCAGACAGGAACCATGTACATACCATTATATATTGATTACATTTCTAGTCTCTGTGATCAAAAAAGAAAAATGATGATTTCAGCAGGAGAAAGCTATAATTACAGGTACAGGTATTAGTATTATTATAAGGTGTTGATACATTTTCTCACATGCTCACTGGATAGTTTATCAGAACTCATAATAATAGTATGATTCTCGCTCTGTCTCTGTGTCTCTCTTGGTGACTATCTCCCTCTCTGTCTCTGTGTCTCTCTTGGTGACTCTCTCTCTCTCTCTCTCTATATATATATATGTGTGTGTGTGTGTGTGTGTGTGTGTGTGTGTGTGTGTGCATATGTATTATTGTTCTGTTTCAGATGGTGGACACCAAGAAAGATCTTGTGTCAGAGTACATTGATGTGAATGATGTGGAAACTCATGTTTTGAAGTATGGAAGTATTCGCTCATTACAATCAAGACAGAAAGAACCACAACACCTTTTTCTGATCATTCCAGGTGTGGGCTTACAAACTGTACAACATTTTTTTTTACAAAAGAAATAAAGCATTCTAGCTGTCTTCAGCTATTCAATGAAGAGGTGAAGAATATGTATACATGTACCATCAGCATATTTAGCATTAGTAGGAATTGCTGAAAGCTAAAAAATAAAGTTTGTCAGTTTTAATTTTATCAGTCTAGACCTGATTTCCAATTTCATTATGATGTGGATACAATTTCTAAGTTTTTAAACTATTGCTTGACACATGCTGGGTGAAAAAATAGTAGATGAAAAACAAGTGCACTTGAATAAGTTGAAAAAAAGGTCTATTTCAGTATTTGCATCAGTCTGAATTTGTCTCGGGTATATTATGTCTATAAAATCATCTCTAACTGCATCTGAATTTGGAAATTCTTGCTTCTCACACACACATACTTACACACACACACACATGCACATATGCACGCACGCATGCTCACATACACACACACACACGTGCGCACACACACGTGCACATGCTCACACACATGCATATACACTCACACAAACATACATGCATGCATGCATGCACACATTTTATTACATTTAAACATATACACCCCAACAAATATTGTATGATTTATCTATGTGTGTGTGTGTGTGTGTGTGTGTGTGTGTGTGTGCGTGCATTTGCACATGTGTGCATGTACAATCTGAGCAGGCAACCCAGGGATTGCAGAGTACTATGAGCAGTTCATGCACACACTGTGGGCAAAGAGTGGACAGAAGATCCCCGTGTGGTGCATCAGCCATGCTGGCCATGTGACCGGACCCAAGCATGCTGGATTGGGATGGACAGACATTGGTGAGCTGCTCATTTTATCAAAGAGTGACACAGATACATCCTGTACTTCTCTGTGTAAAGATTTTTTTTCTGTTACATTACATTTAGTCTACATACAGACACATATATATATATAGAGAGAGAGAAGACAAGACGGGACAAATTCTTTATTTTGAGGATTATAGATAGCACTGGTGTGCTTTTTTACATCCAGTCCCCACCCTGAATAGGGTCTACACTACACAATACTAGATAAGAAAAATAAAGCACAGTAGAAATACATAGCAGAGTGGGAAAAAAATTAAACAATTATTTTTTTTCAAATAATAAATAGAAATAATAAAAAGAACACACACACACACACACACACACATATACACACACATAGAATGGGTTGAATACTTGTTATTTTGTGGTGGGGGTATGAAACAAAAGTCTGTGAAACAATTTTGTACTTTCAGACCCGACACTGGATGCTTTATATTGTGATACATAACCATCATCATGGTGTTATGTTCATATGGAAATTACTTCATATTGTTTAACTTGTGACTGCAAGTGGCATGCTGATGTTAAGATGCAGGTACTTGAATGGTAATCTTTTGATAACAAATAATTTACCTGGTTAGTGTGGTGGCTGAATGGTTAAGAGCTGGATTCTTGTCCGCATTTCCCTTTTTCGAACCCCAGATTTGGTGCACATGGTGGGTTAAGGGTGGACATTTTTCTGATCTTCCAGGTAATCATTTGTGTAGACCTTTGCAATGACATTACTGAATGTTTGCATTGTCCAATGACAGGAACTTGTAATGACTGTTTCAGTGAGGCAGCCAGGGCCTACATATACCCTTGAAGGCCAAATTTCACACAAGGTAAATTTCATCAAGAACAATGTCCCCCAAGACGTCACACTCATCCTCATTGGCCATTCCATCGGCTGTTATATCATCATGAACCTCTTGCCAGAAATCCCAGAATTCAACACCCTACGCTGCTTTATGCTCTTCCCCACCATCGAACACATGGCAGAGACGCCCAATGGGAAACTCTTCACCCCAGTGTTGACCTACCTGCGATGGACTCTCACCTGGCTGGTGAAGCTGTTCTCATACCTGGGTCCCAAGCTTCAGCACAAGATGCTGCAGTACCACTTCTGGGACAACTCTGTTCCAGAGTGTGGAGTGCAGGCATCAATGAACCTGTTCAACCCCGCCTGTGTCAACCACTGCACCTACATGGCCAAGATAGAGATGTACAGTGTAGGGAAGTTGCAAGAAGACCTGCTGAAGAAGTACCTGCACAAGATGAGTTTTTACTATGGCGCAGTGGACAGGTGGTGTCCTAAAGAGCTGTGCTACAGGATGCAGGCCAAGTTCCCTGAGGCGGACATACGGCTGTGTCAGATGGATTATTCCCATGCTTTTGTGCTGGACGCTGGGGAGGAGATGGCTCACCTGGTGTGGGATTGGGTTGGTCCTCATCTATAACGTGACAGTCCCATTCTTCTGTAAAGTGAGTTTAGTTTTGCTGTAAAACCATCATTCATCAACTTAAGTATCATCTGCTTCACAGATGCATCTTTAGGTGTGTTACTTTAATTTCCTGACCAGCACTGCAAGTATCTTACTATCTATCAGATCTGGTTAATGCTTGGATATCATTATGAAAGGAAGTGTAGAGTACAGCTTTGTCACGTAGTCCCAAACTTAAAATAGACCTCCATAGCATCCTCATCCGTCATCAATACAGGCAAAAAACATTGTCACAAGTTCTGTATTCTTTCATCACTGAAATGATGCAGACGAATATGACAGACCGTGGAGCAAGCAGCAGGACAGGGGGTAAACAGGCATGGGAACAGGCAACAGGAGAGACACACACAGACAAGAATGGAGCAGTGGCCAAGTGGTAATATTCCCCACCAGGAAGCAAGTGTCCATGGGTTTGACTCCCGTATATGGCCTGGGATTTTTGCTCCCCCTCCACCAGACCTTGAGTCTTGGTGCTGTTAATTTGGATGAGATGATAAAACCAAGGTCCCATGTGCAACACTCACTTAGCACATGTAAAAGAACCCAAGCCAACAAAAGGGTTGTCTCTGGTAAATTCTGTTGAAAAACCCACTTTGATAGTAAAACAAATACATTTGTCGGCAGAAATCAGTATGGGTAGCCTCTGCACTGTGGCAACATGGTCTCCCAGGGATAACAGCATAGAAATATGTTGTGACAAAAAATGTAATGCAATACAATACAACACAATACAATACAATACATGACATTCCTGCGTTTCTGGAAAGTGACAGTCCCTGTGTGCTATACAATGGAAAGTAGACAGGGGCAGTCTCCAGGCAGTATTATTGCTGGTCCTCGATACTACTGCTGCAACAAAACGGTGAAAAGGGTTGTGAATAATCATTTCTGATTTAGTAAAATTGCAGTCATTCAATATTTTCCTTACTGTTGCTGCATCATTCACTTAGAGGTGCTCTGTGCAGTCTGACTCCATCACTAACCGATTCTTGTCATCGGGAGAAGTGATGTTTTGTGCATTGAATCAAACCTCAAATTTCAAACAGATTAGTTTTCAATTGTTGAAGCATTTTTTGTTCGTTCAACTGAGGAAGTTTATAAATGTATCCTTTGTGATCTGTGTGTGTGTGTGTGTGTGTGCGTGCGTGCATGCATGCATGTGTGTATGCATACATGTATTTGTATGTGCATGTGTATGCATATGTTGCCTAATTTTTGTATGTATTTCCACATTACTGTGTCAGTGTGTGCCTTACTTGATCAAAAGACCACAATTATTGTATTGATTATTCTGTCCTGAGTTTATAGAAATGATAATGATGGTGATGATAATAAATTTATTAAAGTGAGTGTGTGGGTGTGGGTGTGTGTTTTTCTGCCTGCAAGTGTCCTTGTTTTCCTTTGAAAGTGGATTTTCTACAGAATATTGTCAGGGACAACCATTTTTGTTGCCATGGGTTCATTTCTTTCAGAAAATATATTAAACATGCACACATAAACAGCAGAATAACAACAAGCTGACAGCTTTTTCAAGCTCAAGCACGGGACGAATTATCAGTCAATGTAGTAATGTTGAAATAAATAGTTTAATAATAATGTAATCACTTGCAGAGAGATGGCTCAAAATCATATTGGCTATCACACACATTAAAACCTGTCACATTCTGTGATTATTGGAAACTATTGGTTTTTCACAGCAGCTTTATTCAAACCAATGATAAACAAAAACATCCCCTGTGGGGAGTCTTTCAGTATAAATAGCATTTCCGCCTTCTGGAAATTCTGTGTTAGAAATTTCCTCTTTTCTATTGCTCTCTTTATATCTGCCTTGTTTCTTCCTTCACTGTTGTGTCCCCTTTTCTGTCTTCACTGTTGTCTCCCCTTTTCTGTCTTCACTGTTGTCTCCCCTTTTCTGTCTTCCCAGTCCATCCCCCCCCCCCCTTTTTTTCCGAGCAAGCCTTGACACTTTTTTTTTTCTCTTTTCCACAGTCTGTGATGTACTGTCTGTGCTGTTTTGCTCTGGTGACTAGGTAGTGAAATTGTAAATACTGGGATGGGCATTAGCTGTCCATTCTGCAGTGTTGTTTGCCTGTATGGCCTTTTTATGCATTTTTTGTTCGGCTTTGAAGTACCTTTTCCCCCTTTTTTATGTAATCTGGGGATCATGAATTATGCGGAAGGGCTGACGTTCTCAGCATGTCCTGATCTTCTTTGCCATAAGGAGCTAAATGGTGAAGTTAATGTGTTATGAACTGTGTTTTGTAGGTTTATCTTAATGGATTTTTTGTGCGTGACATTTTGTGTTCATCGCTGTTTGACATTTGTGTGGTTGGGCAGTACTGATATGGCCCTGTGTGGTTGGCTGGACTGTAAGCAACAATGATAATGCTAAACAAAAATATCAGAATTTCCAACATATCTGTCACACACACTATCCACGGTGAGGAGAGAGAGAGAGAGAGAGAGAGAGAGAGAGAGAGAAACAACTAACATGTAAGATTTTGAATGACAGTGCTTCTCCGAGTATTGAAACAATGTTATTGTTATTATCATTATTATCATTTTATTATTATCATTCTTCTTCTTTTATCAATATTGTTGTTGTTATATTTTTCTGTTTAACATTTTCTGTGCGTCTCGATCTATATGTCCATGAGTATGTACTTCCACCAATGGTAGGTGTTCTAAGACAGGGCCCTCCCATATCTGTTCTCAAAACACATGCTTCTGCCTCCTTCCGGGCCCAAAGTACCATGACATTCAACACATATTCAACATTCCATGAAGCTGGCATACTGGAGAAAACATTATATGAATCGATCACCAGCATCATTCACACAGCAGGACATTTCACAGGTTCCTGCAACAGCAACGACAGAATAGGAAGCAGAATCTCAAGCGGAACTTGGGCACAACGATGAAGTA
This sequence comes from Babylonia areolata, assembly GCF_041734735.1. Classification (NCBI taxonomy): domain Eukaryota; kingdom Metazoa; phylum Mollusca; class Gastropoda; order Neogastropoda; family Buccinidae; genus Babylonia; species Babylonia areolata. The sequence goes on from NC_134908.1 coordinate 14,372,604, forward strand.
AAAGATGGGCCTGATGGTGGCATGAAGGAAGTAGATCTCCGTCCACGCGTAGGTGTCGATGGCTTCGGACGGGCTGGCCACATTGGTCTTCTTCCCCTGGCCACAACACACAGCCACATCAGTATGCTATGCACATTTCATAATAATGATGATAACTGAAGACAACAGCACAGTAATAATGATAATGATATAATTATAATGATAATGACAACAATAACAATAATCTTTGAGCAGAAAACAAATTAGAGAAGACACTAGCCAATACTGAAGACGGATAGACAGTATACAGGAAAAAGAGAAAATTCTGTCCTACCACACAGCTTATTTGTAATGAAATGCAACTTTTTGATAGACTTAGTTAAAGTGTCTTGGTGTTGAAAACCAGCCTTGGCATTCAGTTAGATCTGCCTGTGAATAGTTAAAGAAGATACCTTCCATTGTGCTCCCGCATGTCGCCTCTTCCTCTGCTGCTGGCAGTTCGCCACCAAGAAGTCAGCGGAACCACGGACAAGAAACCTTCTGGGACGGCACCCCACAGCGAGAAGCAGGAGCATGCCTGCCCAAGGCAGTGTACTGGTCAGCCACACAGTCCGAAAGGCACTCAAGTCCCACTGCGGAAAGCTGCTATGTCTATAGCGTGAAAGATACGCGGCACACTGCGGTACAGTGACACAGAAAAGGGAGGTTCATGTCGAGGACACGAACCACACACGAATAGTCAGACTCAAAGTCACATGTCACTTCAGAAGATCGGTGAACTCTATCACTGGACCTCTCAATCAATAGATCGAAAGTATGACCATGCTTATGCGTGGGTACACACAGTCTGACGAAGATTGTACATGTGGAGAAGTTCTAGGAATTTCACAACACTGCAATCAGCAGGACAGTCGACAGGGGAATTATAACCCCCCAGAAGGCAGAGATTTCCATGAAGACTGTTGCAGTCGTCCAAGAGATCGGGAAACTGTTCAAGGAACAGGGCCTCTAACTTTTTAACAGAGGTGGACCAGGGGCGGTACACACACGGAAAATACAGTGCACTGTGCTCAAAAGTGAGAGGGTCACTTGAAGCAATTCAAAGGAAGTGTGGGCGTAAGGAAAATTTGGAGGTGATGGTAAGGTAGGGAGTGAGAGTGTCTTTGTAAATCACTACTAAATGACGGCAATACGACCAGAGGCACGACTGAGTGACTAAACCACTGGCATAACTACTGGAGGTGAGATCAGCACATGCTGCTTGGTTTCCATGGGGCTTGAGCCACGTCTCGAAAACAAACAGCAAGTCAATGTCCGTGTCAATGATGAAAGAAGAAATATGTCATTTTCTCTTTGCAGTCAGGGCAAATAGACTGAACTTTGAAAGATGCATTTAGGAGTCTGTAAAGCTTGCGATCGTTGGACGAGCGGGGATGGAGGGGGATACAGATGATTATCAACGATGATGATGAAGTTAATAATAAATGATAGTAACAAATATTAATAATAATGAATTCATACAGCATTTTCAATAATACCGAAGTGCTTTACAACAACAACGACACACACACACACACACACACACACATGCGCGCGCGCGCGCGCACTCACACACACACACACACACCCACACCAAACTGTACATAACTGAGATCACACACAGCTGAGTAAATACAATACATGTATAGAAAAAAAGTTTGGAACTTCACTGCGAACCCGTGAAACCATGAAACAACTAAATAACCACCACAGCAACTCCTGTAGTCTTACACCATCACGACCATCAGTAATGATGGAGGCACTCACCTGATAGAAGAAGACACAGGAGAGCGGGAGAAGGGAGACCACTGGTGACGATGGAGGCACTCACCTGATAGAAGTAGACACAGGAGAGCGGGAGAAGGGAGACCACTGGTGACGATGGAAGCACTCACCTGACAGAAGAAGACACAGGAGAGAGGGAGAAGGGAGACCACTGGTGACGATGGAAGCACTCACCTGATAGAAGAAGACACAGGAGAGAGGGAGAAGGGAGACCACTGGTGACGATGGAAGCACTCACCTGATAGAAGAAGACACAGGAGAGAGGGAGAAGGGAGACCACTGGTGACGATGGAAGCACTCACCTGATAGAAGAAGACACAGGAGAGAGGGAGAAGGGAGACCACTGGTGACGATGGAAGCACTCACCTGATAGAAGAAGACACAGGAGAGAGGGAGAAGGGAGACCACTGGTGACGATGGAAGCACTCACCTGATAGAAGAAGACACAGGAGAGAGGGAGGAGGGAGACCAGGGTCAGGACCACAGCCACACAAACCATCAGCATGATTGTGGTTTCCACTTGGGGCTTGTTCCTACCGACTGCAAAATTGGCGGTGGAAACCTGCAGGAATCGCACATGAACCATGAACGCTTCGTTTCTCTTGCTGAATAATTATGTCACATGCTTTTTGTTGTTGTTGTTCCAGACTTCAATTCCTCACTGTGTCACTTTTTAAGTGGTTGTGTCAGTGCCTTGCTGGTAATTAATTAGTCCTTGTTTCTGAGTAAATGAAAGTTCTCCTTTGTGAAATGAGTCCATGAATGAGTCAGTAACTGTCTTGCCTATTTTGTTATCTTACAATGTGGACAATACGATTGCTCAGTGTCATTTCGATGTCTGTTCATACTGTTATTTACTGGCATTACTCCACATTTAATCTGCGTTAACGCCACACAAAATGTTAACTCTCCTTGAAATGTGGACGCACGATCATAATTATTGTCTTTAACCAGCCTGTACAAATTGTATCTTTCTTTTCTCTAACTGTGCCGGACCAGGGACCATTCATGGAAAAAAAAAATCTATCAGAATGTTTAAATATCTGTTAACTGCGTCAATATTCCGAAACCCTTGGTTTAACCACATTTCATGAAATCAGCAACAGACAGTATTCCTTTTACCTAAAACTTAATGCGTTTGTGTGTGTGTGTGTGTGTGTGTGTGTGTGTGTGTGTGTGTGTGTGTGTGTGAGTGAGAGAGAGAGAGAGAGAGAGAGAGTGTGTGTGTGAGTGTGTGTGTGTGTGTGTGTGTGTGTGTGTGTGTGTGAGAGAGAGAGAGAGAGAGTGTGTGTGTATGTGAGAGAGAGAGAGAGAGTGAGAGAGAGAGAGAGAGTGTGTGTGTGTGTGTTTATGTGTGTGTGTGTGTGTGTGTGTGTGTGTGTGTGTGAGAGAGAGAGAGAGAGAGAGAGAGAGAGAGAGAGAGAGAGAGAGAGAGTGAGAGAGAGAGAGAGAGAGAGAGAGAGAGAGAGAGAGAGAGAGAGAGAGAGAGAGAGAGAGAGAGAGCAACCGTGTAGTCCATGGATTCGGCGTGCGGCATCACACTGTCACTGAAATACAGCAGTGAAGAGAAAAATGATCAGTTCGTGTTCGCCAATTAGTTGAACTGTGTGTGTGTGTGTGCGTGTGTGCGTGTGCGCGTGTGGGTGTTGTGTGGTGTGATGTGGTGTGGTGTGGTGTGGTGTGGTGTGTGACAACAGTGTATGTGCGTGTGCGTGTGTGACAACAGATAGATGGACAGAACGGTGGGAAGAGAGCCGAAGGGACGGAGTGAAGACCGAAGAGCAGAACCCCACCCCATTATCCCCCCCCCCTCTCTCTCTCTCTCTCTCCACACACACACACACACACACACACACACACACACACACACACAGATGCAAAGAGAGAGCGTGAGGAAGAGACAGACAGAGGCAAACAAAACGGACTGACAGACAAAGAGACAGACAGGCAGGCAGACGAGTTTACCTGTTTATTTGAGAGGGAGCGCGCTGGGACGATTGCTTCACTCTGTGGCCTCGCTGTATCAGTTTGCTCAGGGCACGCTGGTACACCATCTCCTTTCTCAGGTTGGTCTGCATGTTTTGCGGCGCGTACAGGTAAGTCAGAGCCGAGTGCACGTTGGCATCGAAGCTGGAGCGGTAATGTAAAGGGCCGTCAACAGACTCTGATACGGAAAGGTCAGGAAGACTGCTGGCCCTGCGGGCCAGGGCGTACTTGTCGGTGTCGGCGGAGGACGGGAGCATAAAGGTGGTGGTGTGTTTCTGGGGCGGTGCGGGGGTGGTGGAGCACCCTGGCTTCTTGAGGAAGCTTTTTGAGTACACAGAGGAGGCACTGTTTTCCTGCGAGTTGAAGGAACTGGTCATGTCCCCGCCAAATGGTCCAGGGCCAAGAAGCACTGTGCCTGTTGTCGGCTTTGCGCTGGGTACCGGTTCTTCCGACAAGTACAGCTCAATAACGCGCACAATAAGCGTTTCATCTGATAAGAGAATGTCTCTAACCTGACTTTTGATGTCCTTGTTTTGATCAATCTTGACCCCAGTGTCCACCACAGTGTCCACGACCTGTATCAGGCGGCCTACGTTGACCTTGGGAGCTGTGGAGGAGACCCCACCGACCCCAACTCCGTTCTGTCTTTTCTGCATGTACAGCAAGACTACTGAAGCTGCTGCCGTGAGTAGAAAGAGAAGGGCGAGGATGCACACGCGACAGGCCATGACCAGGCTGGATACCAGACCTTCGGTTTCCAGGAAAGTGGCGTCACGAAAGGTGCAGGTGGTCCTCTCCTCGTGGGCCACGGCGCGGTTGGTGAAGACGGGGGTGGTGTAGAAGAACAGCCCCGACGACCTGGCGGCCAGCATGCAGAAGCTGGCTCCCATGGACAGCAGGACACTGACACCGAGGACGATGGACCAGTTCCGCTTCTTCATCTCCGGGAATCGGGGCAGCAGACAGCGACCGAGGATGCACAGCACGGCGATGAGGAGCGTGAGGACGCTGACGCCGCTGATCCAGGAGCATGTGACGGTCAACAGAAAGCAGACACCGTAGGGCATATCCACCGTGCTGATGTTGTGCAGGCCATAGATCTCAAAGGGCATGACCCACACACACAGCAGCAGATCACAAATCCCCACCATCGCCAGCCACCGCCCGCCTTCCTTGACCACAAAGCTGACGAAGATGATGTACAGACCCAAGCTGTTGACAACGATGCCTCCAATGCAGAAGCCGACCATCAGCCAAAATATAAAGGAGTTGGTCGTGTCATCGTCTGTGTCCAACTTTGTAGTGTTTTCATGTACATTACAGCCGGTAACCGAGCATGGAGTAACTGTGGAATGTCCCACGGTACTCACTGCAGACATGGTGCTATGCTTTCTTCTGTACACAGTTCCACTAGTTCTTTATCTGGTTGACAAAGTTAACCTTATAGAGTTCACAAAACAATTCCCACACGTGTGTGTGTGTGTGTGTGTGTGTGTGTGTGTAACTGACAACTATAAATGCAAGGTAAAGCATGTGTACATTTGTCCACAAGGGACGTAGGAAAACAGAGACGTCGTGTGTTGTGCCATTTGTGTGCAGTTACAGTTGCTTAAGTATCTTTATGAAAAGTTTCAATCAAGCTGCACACAGATTTGCTAAATCTAAAAGCTGTAATCACTTTTAACACAATTGTGCGATCATCAGTGACAAAAGCTTCTTTTTTTTTCTTTTTTTTTCAAAATCAACGTACAGAGATAATCCTGACAGCTAATGTTTATCAACGCATTATATGATGTCGAGTAGTATTCTTGTTTCCCCCACGTATAAATCTTGTCTGATCTTCATTGATCAAACTACGTATTACTGGCTAATTCTGGAAGCTATGTATGCCTATCCAGTTATATAACTTATTCTTCTTTCGCCTCTGTAATCCCGGAGGAACATACGTCCTCGGCAGCATCCCCTCCCCCATGGCATGTGATTGTGGAAGATTGTCTTCAGCTAAGACCACGTCATTCTGTTGCCTTCACTTCTGCGTCAGCGCTACGGCGCCATGTCTGCCTTGGTCTTCCCACTTTTCCTTTGCCCTGTAGGTTCCACTCGAGGGCTTGATGGTTAATGTTTGAGGGAGACTTCCGCAAAGTCTGTCCACCCCACTTCTTTTTCTTGAATTCTGTGTCGAATGGAGTGTGCCTTGTTCTGTGCCACAGGTCAGATGACATGGGGCCACCTGATGGTAAAGATGGCTCTGAGACATCTGTTGACAAATGTCTGGAGCTTGGTTCTCCTCCATATTTCGGAAGTGTAAAGCAAGACTGACGTCACGTTGGTTTATCAATTGTGATTTTACTGTGAAGTCAGAGGGCTGAAGAGTTTCATGATATTAGTCGAATGTGCTGAAGGCATGCCCGGCGTTGTTTGTAAGACGTCTGGTGTCTTCATCTGCATCGTCATCTTTGCTGACCACACTGCCAAGGTAGACAACCCTCTCTACTTCCTTGATGTTCTCTCCTTGTAGTTAAATGGGATCCTGCTACTTGTTGACTCGTATAACCCCTGTCTCCTTGGTGTTGTATCCGAGTCCAATCTCTTCTGCTTCTTCAGCTATACGGGACAGTTTTGTTGTGAGCACCCTGATGCCTGTGTGAGAGAAGGGTGATGTCGTCAACAAAGTCCAGGTCTTCTAGTTGTTTCATGAAGGTTCTCTGAGTGCCGAAGTTTCTGTTTGTTGTTACGTTCTTCATAATGCAATCTACCACCAACAAGCAGATGGTTTGAGAAAAAACGGCATCCTTGTTTTAACGTCTGTCTGCACTTGGAATGGATCTGTCGCTTTCCGTCATGTCAGGCTTGACAGGTGGAATTCTCTTACAGTTTTTTGGTTATGGAAATTAATTTTGGTGGAAAGCCATAGCGCAGGTGGTGCACGAGTTTCCTGATAACGTGTCTGTCTAGGCTGTTGCACGCTTTCTGGAAGTCGACGAGTACAGTGTACAGGGGCATCTGCCGTTCCAGTGACTGCTGGACGATGCTCCGTGGTGTGCAATGTGGTCTGTGCAGGATCGTACATAGTGGAATTCTATTTGCTCATGCGTAGTGTCTGGTCCAGGGCCTTCTTGGGGAGAGAGGAGAGTGGAAAATGTGACTGTGCACGTGTCTGTGTGTGTGCATGCATGCTTCTGTACATGTGTGTTTGCCTGTGTGTGTGTGTGTGTGCGTGTGTGTGTGTGTGCGTGTGTGTGTGTGTGTGTGTGTGTGTGTGTGTGTGTGTACTCGTGTGTGTGTGTGTGTGTGTGTGTGTGTGTGTGTGTGTATGTGTACGTGCGCTCGTGCTTGTGGGAGGAAATATTTTTTTCAGAATTAAGGAAACTTGAATAACATTAATATAATGATGAAAAAAAAAAGTCAAACGACCCAAAAGTGGAACAACCGATAGAGATGGCCTACAGCACTGTGCAGCAAGCCTGCAATGTCATACAGAATCAAAAGTCCTGACGGCAGATTCGGGTGATAAGAAACTGTCTTACCCATTACACTATCGTGGCTCCTTAACTGACGTTCAAAAAAATAATTTTTTTAACATGCTTTTTATGGGCGATAAATCGATTGCGGTATTCGCAGTGAGAACGCTGTTTAAATCATATTATTCTGGTTATCTTGGGCATTCAAAAAATCTTTAAGGGCAATTAAAAATTCTTTTTAAGTCCGCAGCAAAGGAGACGTGGCTATCGCCGCAACCACACTCCAACATTTAGCCGTTTTCTCTGGATCTAGATAGATGTACAAGTTTAGTTACACCCGCCGGGAATGTAGTACGACAAGGTCGATTCAATTTCTCTTTTATGTTCATTCTAGTTTTATAGTTTTAAAGTTGATATGAAAATTGAGTATTTTGTTAAACTAATAACATGTACCGCCAAGTACAAGTACTTCCTAAACGTCGTATGAAGTGAAAAAGACTTCATTTTGAGAAAAGTCAAGACTGGAAATTTTTACGTTTCATCAAGGGTATTAACTCTCATGGTTTATTATTTTTAACTGTGAATTCCGGCTGATTTTGTTGATATTTTTATGGCAGTTTGGGGCATAATCCAGTAAGTGATGAGGCATTCACAAATCTTTCTCTGAATAAATATTTAACAGTCTCCTTCTCCAACTTTCCATCACATGTTATCGTATATTGTCCATTGAGTATAGGATTGAACGGGCAGGTCAACAACTTGAACTTGAACAAAATGGGCGTCCTTCGTTCGCGAGGAATATGAGCACGCGCTTTGAATATGTATAAATATGTGTACGCATGACCTTCAGGGCTCAGCCAATAGATCTATAAAGTCCACTCGTCGTATTGATTTTAGTATTTTCCGAAAAAGACCACTTGGGCGAATGAACATAGTGAAAGCCCTGTACACTGAGAGTAAAACACACAAGCTTTTTATGTATTGAGTATAATTTCAAAATGTAATGTTTAAGATGAGAAAGATCAGTTTAAAGCAAATTAACACCCTAGCATTAATTACAGATTAATTTCCCTTTTTTACTATCTGTACCAAAGACATGCAAAATAAATATAACTTCCATGCTTAGCAAAAGAAGTTCCTGTTTGAACAAAAATTATAAAAATGACTGCTGTTGTTGTTGTGTCAGAACACCAGATCAAAGTGCCATGTTTAGAGAATACAAAAAATATAAATATAACAGTAAATTCAGTTTGCAGATAATTTGGCTTCTTTTTCCTTTCTTTTCTTTTTTTGTGTATGTGTGCCTATCCCAGAGGTGCAATATTGTTTTAAACAAGATGACTGGAAAGAACTGAATTTTTCCTATTTTTATGCCAAATTTGGTGTCAACTGACAAAGTATTCGCAGAGAAAATGTCAATGTTAAAGTTTACCACACACACACACACACACACACACAGACAACCGAACATCGGGTTAAAACATAGACTCACTTTGTTTACACAAGTGAGTCAAAAAAGTATACACACACACACACGCGCGCGCGCGCGCGCACACACACACACACACACACACACACACACACATATATATATATATATATATATGTGTGTGTGTGTGTGTGTGTGTGTGTGTTTATGTCTTGCCAATAAGCCACGCATGCAAAGTTTAGTATGTACAACCGATGACCCACACGGAGCGATGAACGGGTCCTCAAGACCTAAAACATCGTACAGTTCAAGCTGTTGTTGCTGAGTCCAGTTGTTACACATTTAACGTGATCTTACAGACTTCTATGATAAATATTTTATTTTCAATAAACATTAAAGCAAATCACCAACAGGTGAACAGTATCAGGTATGGCACAAATACCGAGGGATCTAACATGTACACCAAACACACAGACACAGCACAGAGATACACAAACACACTAGTCTGGAATAAAACACAGAAACTGAGAGACTTCCTTTGTTTAGAAAATTGGCTTTTTCGAACCAGAAGCTAAGCTTTGTCGAATCAGCATTACATCGCTCATTCCCTACTGCTTGTCCAAAGGATTTTCCCTTTTAGGAGTTACAATAATGAATGTCTACAAATAGTAACATGCAGATCTAAATATACTTACTGTCACTTGGGCGTAAAACAGATCTAAACATACTCTATAGATCGAGGTCCAACACGACAAACGGGATTTAGGCCTCACAGATGCACAGATGCAGTTTGTCGTGGCTGTAGCGAGCACAGAATCAAATGACTAATGTCACTGTGTATCCTGTGTGACGTGTATAAATGAAGAGAACGAAAACGATCTCGCCTCCATTGTTGACGACATGTACATGAATGGAAGCAAAGTTTTGTTAATGACGTCACGGTTGACGTCATTCTTCATTCCGTCATGCTTCAAAAACTAATGGATTTCTTTTCCTCACGAGAAATATTTGAAACATGAGCCTGGTGGATAAAGGATAGATAGTTTTTCATCCCCCA
>NC_134908.1:14387339-14397339 GCF_041734735.1 Babylonia areolata
ATAAACCGAGGCCCTTTCGGATGACGATAAACCGAGGCCCTTTCGGATGGCACGATAAACCGAAGCCCTTTCGGATGACACAATAAACCTAGGCTCTTTTGGATGACACGATAAACCGAGGCCCTTCCGGATCACCATTTCAGATGACAATAAACCGAGGCCCTTTCAGATGACACAATAAATCGAGGCCCTTTCAGATGACACAATAAACCGAGGCTCTTTGGATGACACGATAAACCGAGGCCCTTTCGGATGACACAATAAACCGAGGCTCTTTTGGATGACACGATAAACCGAGGCCCTTTCAGATGACACGATAAACCGAGGCTCTTTTGGATGACACGATAAACCGAGGCTCTTTCGGATGACACAATAAACCGAGGCCCTTTCAGATGACACAATAAACCGAGGCTCTTTTGGATGACACGATAAACCGAGGCCCTTTCAGATGACACAATAAACCAAGGCCCTTTCGCATGACATGATAAACCGAGGCCCTTTCGGATGACACGATAAACCGAGGCCCTTTCAGATGACAATAAACCGAGGCCCTTTCGCATGACATGATAAACCGAGGCCCTTTCGGATGACACGATAAACCGAGGCCCTTTCGGATGACACAAGAAACCGAGGTCCTTTCGGATGACACAATAAACCGAGGTCCTTTCGGATGACACAATAAACCGAGGTCCCGTGTGCAGCACGCACTTAGCGCACCAAAAAACATACAAACAAAAGAAACACACACACACACACACACACACACACACACAACAAACAAACAAACAAAAACAACAAAACAAAAACAACAACAACAAACCACGGCAAGAAAAGGGTTACTCCCCCGAGTTAAATTCTGTAGACAAATCAAGTTTTACTTTGATGTGAAACAGACACTTGCAGACAGAAAAAAAAAACAACAGAGGGTGACTCTGCACTGTGGCGACACACTTTCTTTTCCCAGGGAAAGCAGAGAAATTTGTTGTGACAATACAATACAATACAATACAATACATGCACTTTACAGTCATCAAGCACGATAAACACGTTGTGTACGTTATACTAGCTGTTTGGAATGTTAACTCGGATAAAGGAACAAATGAATGGAAGATTGATTATTTGTTTAAACAATGAAATACTTGTAAGAATGGTCGCAACACTTCGGCAAAAGTGATCTTTTCAAGCTAACGAACAAAACAACAAAATTAACAAGAAATAATAACAAGAACAAGAGCCTTTACAACAATTACAACAACAAAATGACATCGACAAATCAACGCGACGACGACGACGAGAAGAAGAAGACAATCTATTGGAGCCATTTCAGCCGGCATACAGAAAAGAACATAGTATGGACATTGTTCTATTGCGTGTGGTCAATGACCCGTTGCAAGCATCCGTTGCAGGTAAGGTATCCCTTCTATAATCATTAGACTTTTCTACAGCATTTGACACAATAGGCCATACCATTTTGATCAGAAGGTTACGTGCTACGTTCGGATTCTGTGGTACTGTCTTGAAATGGTTCGTCCTATTTATCAGGTCGGACACACTCTGTCCTTGTAGATGTGCTGAAGTACGGGGTAACACAAGGTACTGTTCTGGGACCCATACTTTTCACAACGTATACACATTTAAGTTTGATCATCTGACAGTCTGTGTCGCATTATCATCTGCTTGCTGATGATTCTGAACTACACGATTCTGTCATTCCTTCTGAAATTCCAAGTTCGGCAAGTGAATTTACACAGAAAAAGTAGCCAAGTGGATGACAAAACACACTAAAATGAATAATGATTAATCAGAACTTATGCTGACCAGTACAAAAAAGAAGAAGCTCAAACAGATAGATACAAAGCTTATCACATGTTCTGACTTCAAAATTCCTTTTTCTAGTTCAGTCCACAATCTTGGATTTCACCTAGATTCATCTCTTACAATGGAGTCTCACATGAACCATCTGTGCAAAGTTCTTTACTTTCAGCTTCGAAAGATTAGCAAAATCCGCCCCTTCCTTTCTACTGATGCTGCCAACAAACTGGTTGTTGCCTTCATTCTGTCTCGCTCAGACTATTGCAATTCTTTCTTAGCTGGCCCTCCGAATGACAAACCATACAAGCTTCAAAATTACAGAATAGTGCAGCTCGACTCGTCTTCAAAACGTCAAGGAGCGAGAGTGCTATAGCTCTCCTCCGGACACTTCAATGGCTACCTGCTCAAGCCAGAATTGAATACAAAGTTGCCACTCTCTGTTTCCAATGCCTCAGTTGTGACACAACGCCCTCGTGTCTCTCTGAACTTCTCAACCCATACTGGCCTAACAAAACATTAAGATCTCTAGACTCCTCCATGCTAACTGTTCTCTGGTGCCTCCTAAACTCCTGTGGAAGGGGGTCATTCTCTGTCTTTGGTCAATCAACTTGGAACCCTCTGCCTATTGCTCTTAGACAAACAGCTAATCTTTCCACCTTCAAAGCAAATCCGAAAACTTATCTCTTAAAAAAAAAGCAACAACAACAACAAAAAGCCGTAACTTACCAATATCGTTGTCTCAGTTCATGGCAGTCTGAGCGCGAATGATGAGCGATTCGAGAAAATGGGCATGAGAGGTGGGCTGGAGGGGATCATGGGAGGGGGTAATGGTGTGATCTGAATGGTTGAACGATTGCTGATTTTTTTAAATCAAAGTTAAAAAAAAGAAGAAGATATAACCTTCCTTTAATACACGCATAGACATTTTTACTGTGATTTATCTTATCTTAGTTGTTTACTTTGGCTTTTGTGTATGTGTGATGGAGTTAAAGAGCTGTTGCGGTCTTGTCAAATGCATTTATAGAACCAATGAATTTTTGACTCACTTGTGTAAACAAAGTGAGTCTATGTTTTAACCCGGTGTTCGGTTGTCTCTCTCTCTCTCTCTCTCTCTGTGTGTGTGTGTGTGTGTGTGTGTGTGTGTGTGTGTGTGTGAGTGTGTGTGTGTGTGTCTGTGTGTCTGTGTGTGTCTGTGTCTGTGTGTCTGTGTGTCCGTGGTAAACTTTAACATTGACATTTTCTCTGCAAATACTTTGTCAGTTGACACGAAATTTGGCATAAAAATAGGGAAAATTCAGTTATTTCCAGTCATCTTGTTTAAAACAATATTGCACCTCTGGGATGGGCACAAAAAAATAAAAAATGAAGCCTAATTATATGCAAACTGCATTTACTGTTATATTTATATTTTTTGTATTCTCTAAACTTGGCACTTTGATCTGATAATCTGACCCAACAACAAGAGCAATCATTATTATCATTTTCTGTTCAAACAGGAACTTCTTTTGCTAAGCATGGAAGTTGTATTTATTTTGTAAACGTTTTGGTGCAGATAGTAAGAAAGGGAAATTACTCTGAATTAATGCTAGGGGAGTTAATTTGCTTTAAACTGATCTTTCTCATCTTAAACATTACATTTTGAAATTATACTCAATACATAAAAAGCTTGGATTTAAAAAAAAAGTGTATCACAAGTGAGTCTTGAAGGCCTTGCCTCTCTTGTTATATATATTACTTTAACTATTTTTTAACCCCCCTTTTTTTTTTTACTGTGTTGTGCTTATTCAATTGTTTTAAGCAATTGGTATGTAAAGCGCTTAGAGCTTGCTTCTGATTGTATTATAAAGCTACGTAAGAATGAATTATCATTGTTATAACAAAAACGAAAAGAACAAACCGAACTCGTTTGAAATGTTGCGGTAACCAATCATAGACTTTCGTATTGTCAATCTGACCAACATGTTGAGTGGTGTAAGACTGGCTTAAGTCTCTATTGTTGTGTTGGTGGTGGTGATAATAATGATAACAATGGTGATGATGATGACAAAATATAACAAAAACAAAAAAACAAACAAAGAACAACAACAACAAAAAACCAAAAACAAAACAAAACAACAACTACAAAACAAACAAACAAACAAAAGCCAATAACAAACAAACAAACAAATCCTTATCTCTTTAGCAGTTTCCCTATTCAACAACAACATAAAAAAAATTGTAGAGAGGCAATGTTGTCCCTTGGCAACAGTGAGGGTGTGTAAAAATCGGTGGTAATGAAAGCCAACAGAGGTTAAAGTTCGCGACCTTCGTATTCGCTGGTGATGGTGAATGGGTAGCTGTGGTCTCCTCGAATTTCCCTTTCTTCTTGGTTCAGCGGCTCTCGTGTGGTCCAAACGGAGACAACTCTAGTTGGAAGGCATGTTAGTACGTTCCCTGGAACTGGAAGATTTGAGCAGACGTGAGTTGTTTAAAGAAGTTTTGACTTGGTGAGCTTGTTTATTTGGAACAGATAATTTGGATTTTTCGGACGGATAAGATGCGTTTTATTCATTTATTCATGTTATATATATTTATTTGTTTGTTTATTTATTCGCTTTTCTCGATGAAAAGTTTACGAAGATAAGAGATTCTGTGTTCGTGTTTTGTTGTGATTTTGATTGTTCATTCGTGTTTCCTTTTCTCTTTCTATCCAACAACTGAATCAGTTATCTTTATATGCTATAATCTATATTTTCTCTCTGTCAGTGTCTGTCTGTCCTTTATTGCTGCTGTTCTTTGGTGTTTTAATTGGTTTTGCTTAATTCGCAAAGGGTTTTGGATCGAGTGAAACTGGAGTTGTGGATTTATTTATCTATTTATTTATCCATTTATTTATCATTTATGTCTGTCTGTCTACCTGCTGTTTATCTCAGTGTGTGTGTGTGTGTGTGTGTGTGTGTGTGTGTGTGTGTGTGTGTGTGTTAGCATTCGGGCCTTTTGAAAAGGTAAAAGGAATAACAAGATATGTGGCACACGTTTCATTTCTCGCACTGCGCGCGCGCGTGCGTGCGTGTGTGTGTGTGTGTGTGTGTGTGTTTGAAGAGATAAAACAACATATAAATCAAAATCGTTAATGACTAGATAACCAACCAAAATACCAACTTTAGATAGCAAACCTACACACACACACCGCACACACACACACACACACACACACACACACACACACACACACACACACACACACACACACACACACACACACACACACACACAATCACAAGGTGCGAGAAATGAAATGTGAGCCACATATCATGTTATTCCTTTTACCTTTCCAAAAGGCCCGAATGTAGTTTGGTGTAGTTTAAAAAAGCTACAGAAATACTCTTCTTCTTCTTCTTCTTTTTTTTTTTTTTTTTTTTTTTTTTTTACAATGGAGAACAGAAAGCAGTCAGATGTTCGTTCTAATGACAGGAATGATGTGCAACATCAACAAATAAATGATGCTTACCACCGTAACAGTTATCGTTTCAACGTTTAGTAGAACAAACCGAGGTGCTTTTTAGATACCATACACTGATTATACAGTATGCATGTGTGGTGAATATGTAGTGTTCAAGTCCTGTTGGACTGTTGTTGTTGTTTTGTCACTGAAAGCATATCAAATAGCAAATTTATCAGGCCCTAGACATGTCTTTTAGTTTTGTGTTTACTGACTGATTTTTGAATGTAATGTACTTATTATTATGATTATTATTATTATTATATTATCATTATTATTATTTTTTAAAATTAGTATTATCTTTTAATTTTTGTTGTTGTTTTTTGCTTTATTTATTTTATCTTAGTATTATATATATATATATATATATATATATATTATTATTATTATTATTATTATTATTTTCTTTTTATTCTATTTTATTTATTTATTTTTTTCTCTCAAGGCCTGACTAAGCGCGTTGGGTTACGCTGCTGGTCAGGCATCTGCTCGGCAGATGTGGTGTAGCGTATATGGATTTGACCGAACGCAGTGACGCCTCCTTGAGCTACTGATACTGATACTGATACTTTGTCCTGAATTTGCAGTCCCGCTGACAGCATGTTTAGTGTGGGGTGAAGGTTTCAAGGAATACTGGGTGGGTAGGGAGTGAACTGTAGGGGTAGGTGGGTATAGTTTGGCATGCTGTCGAGCGGGTGCGCGCGCGCACGCATTCTTATTGAAGCTCAAAACACTACTAACACACGCATAACACACTTCTTTCTGTTTTTTCTGTCTTTCTGTATCCTGATTTTTTTTTCCATTTCGTCTGATACCACCATGTAAAAAGACGTCGACTGAAAGTACCACTGGACATTAAGAAATTTTGAACGAATATGCGAGTCACCCATCAATCTCTCCTGTGCTACAAGTTTATGAATGACGTGGCACCTTACTTTTGTGAGCTTCTGCATAACTGCTTTCGATCTAGACATTGTTGTTGGATTACAAAATCATTTGAATATCATGAAACAAGAAGTGACTTAATTTAGAGAGAGAGAGAGAGAGAGAGAGAGAGAGAGCATCAAATCTAGACTGAGACAAATGAAAACAAACCATTTCTGTATCGAACTCTAAGGGTTCTGAGTTAATGCCCCTGAAGGTGCACAGAATGTTGCTTCTGGATCAGGAGACAATAGAAACTCTGTTCTGAGAACAATGTGCTAGTAAAAAACAAACTTGATATCATAATGTTTTGAAAGGACTCACGTAAAGTTTAAAAAAAAAAAAAAAAAATTTTCTCTCAAGGCCTGACTAAGCGCGTTGGGTTACGCTGCTGGTCATGCATCTGCTCGGCAGATGTGGTGCAGCGTATATGGATTTGACCGAACGCACTGACGCCTCATTGAGCTACTGATACCGATACTGAGACTCTCGATCTCGACAGCCCCCTCCGGTCATCAGGTGATGACCGTCTAATAGAAATTCCTTTCTACAGAACCAGATCATATGGAAAACGCACTTTCTCTTTCCAGGTTTCTTCCTCACGGAACGCACTCCCGTTTCCCGTCCGCCATGCTTTTCCTTGCCCTTCTTTCAACACCTCTTTGAAAATTTATTTATCTTTAGCCATTCAAATCAGTAAATAACTGCTTGTCTTCATTTTTATGTTTTATTTTCCACCGTTTTATTTTGATTTTTACTTCTGTTATTGTAATTATTTTTAAACGTGCACATGTTCATATACCTTGAACGGCCAATGTGAGTTTGCGCGCGCGCGTGTGTGTCTACATCTTGTGACAGGTCTGGGTTTCTGGGTTGGATTTGGAGCGGGGGAATTATTGTGTGCAGGCGTATTGCGAGTGTTTTTAGTGTGCATACGTCATTGTATTTTTCATTGTAATCGCCCAGGGCTTTTGTATCATTAGCTTGGGCGTACCAGACGCCCTTTTCTTCTTCTTCTTCTTCTTCTCATTATTATTATCATTATTATCAGCCGGCCCCAGTATCAGTACTGTCACGCTCGAAATTCTCGCCAGCCAAACCAGTGTAACCGGCGACTGTATAGACTGGCCTTATTCACAAACCTGTCGGCAAAACGAAATTTGTTCCCGAAGGGCATTGTGATCTCTCTCTCGCATAATCTCTGTCTCTGTCTCTCTCTCTCTCAACATGCACAGTGATATATTGTTCACACTATTTGATTCATTATGTAATATTTTTGTCTTGGCCCACTCCTTTGTTATGGGCCGGACACACACACACACACATACATACAAACACGCGCGTGCGCGCGCGCACGCACACGTATATACACACATACATACGCATAATCCCTCTCCTCTCTCTCTTCTCTCTCTCTCCCTTTCTTTCTCAAACGCACACAAATACATACGCACACGCACACACACACACACACACACACACACACACACACACAGAAAGAGAGAGAGAGGCAGGAAGTTAGAGACATGAATGTATACATGCATCAAAGTAGTTGGAGACAGTGTTTAGGTAAGCATTGTGTGGAAGCAAAGTCGGCCCAACACATCATTTTCTCTGACAGTGTCACATCCCTCCAAAAATAGTTTATCGCAAAAGGATACCAATTTCAAATTGAATTTGGTTTTGGCTAAAATCTTGGGAAAAATGGTCTCCGGCGACAAGAAGTTTGGTAGGCGACACATTTGGGAGTTATACAATTGCAACCTTTACCTCCCAATGTCACACCACAACCACAGCCCCCCCAAGTCACACTGACCCACCAGTAGACAGGTAAGACAGACATATACCTGTACTGTACGTGCGCGCCACCCGATACCCGATACTTTCCACCCGTCTCTTCTTCGCTTTGTCTTCAACAGTGCTAACTCTTTACAGGGTGTTAATGTACCCTCTCATTGTGTTACCGAGGTGCTGTCTCTCTCTGTCTTTCCCTTTTTCTGTCTCTCTGTGAGAGTGGGTGGATGGGTGCGGTAGTAGTATTCAACATTTGTTTCACAGTGTGTGTGTGTGTGTGTGTGTGTGTGTGTGTGTGTGTGTGTGTGTGTGAGACTGTTTGTGTGACACTGTACGTGTGTATGTGTGTGTGTGTGTGTGTGACTGTTTGTGTGACACTCTGTGTGTGTGTGTGTGTGTGTGACACTGTGTGTGTGTGTGTGTGTGTGTGTTTGAAAGCACGTGCCCATACGCATTGACACAGTGAGAAGTCTGTATAAAACACACTTTGGCATTTTCCACAGCCGGAGAAGAGAGACTGGCGAACGGCCAGCCCTTGAGCAGTTACGTCATGCCCAGCAACAGCAAGCCCGCTGAGGAAGCCTTTGCCCTCAAGTCCAAGTCAAGCCCCGATATGACATCACCGGATCCGGAAGCTGATTCTGAAGATACTTCCGCTGGTTTCCTGCCCGGGCCTTTGAGGTCAGTGTTTTGAATGGATGTTTCATCATTATCATCGCTTTTATAAGCCTTTTTAAAAAAAAAACTCCCTTCCCTCAAGCGCGCGCGCTTAACCCCCTCCCCCCACACCTCCTACTCTCTTTCTCTTTCTACACACACAGACACACACACACACAGGCACACGCGCGCGTACACACACGCGCGCGCGCACACCGTGACAAACACACACACACACACACACACACACACGGAGCCATAGAATACAGATATGGAATGGAGTGGTGGCTTAATTTAATTGTGTAGAGACTTCTTAAAAAGGATTGTTTTTAGATTTGTTTCAAAGGAAGTGAGAGAGGTACTGTGACAGACCGAAAAAAGCTGTGAATTCCAGGTTTCTACAACCGAAGAGCTAGAAGCTCTCCCACCAAGATTCTCTCCGTTCACAATTCTAGTTACGTGTGGGAGGGGTTGATAAGCACGACGAGGATGACGATAACGATGATGATGATGACGAGATGAGGACGGTGTGTTGTGCACAGGGAGAACCTGCTGATCATTATGTCCGGGCAGTACGGACTGCTGATCGTGGTGGTGGGGGCGGTGCTGCCTGTAGTGGAGACCTTTGCCAACCCCAACTCCTACATGTTTGAGGTGACTGGTTGGTCTCTGTGTCTGTCTGTCTGTCTGTCTGTCTCTCTTTCCCTTCCGTCTCTCACGTGTTGTTGTTCATCTATTTTACGTCTTTACACAAAGAGTAGTATTCGATGACAAAAAGAAAAAGAACAAAAAGGGTGTTGGTGTTGGTTGTAGTGGTGGTGGTGGTAATGGGGGTGGGGGTAGGGGAAGGCAGCGTAAAAGAGTGGGTGGTGACTGGGCGGGTTGGAAGATGGAAGGGGGTGGTGACGTAATGGACAGACTGCTGGAAACGTAGCCTTGTTGTATGTGCTGTGTGTGTGTGTGTGTGTGTGTGCGTGCGCGCGAGCGCGCGCGCATGCGTGCGCACGTGCGTGTGTGTATGCGTGTGTTCCTGTGTGTGCATGCATGTTTGTGCGTATTTTTAAAACTCTGTATTCATTTGAAATAATTTTGAATAGCTTGTTCTTTATCATATGTCTATGTTTAGTTATAGCAGCTGTTTCAAACCCGTTCTCTCACTGTGATTATTGCATGCGTATAATTGAGATTATGTGAGGTTCGCGTCAACTCAGCATTCAGACACTTAAAAGTCTGTTATGTGTTCATGTGATTCTCGTACATTGTTCATGTAACACATGACTTTGTCTTTCAGGGAACAATAAGCAGTCTGTATTCTGAAATCTTTGATCTGTT
>NC_134908.1:14404839-14587339 GCF_041734735.1 Babylonia areolata
AAATGATATTTTACACACTCACGAATCTTAACCAACACTTCTTCTAAATAGGAAATGATACATCTTACATACTCATTTATTTTAACCTGTAGTTCATGGAGGTCTTGTGTTATATTGTATTGCTCTTTGCCACGACATATTTCTCTCTGTCAGATTTGGGCTGCTCTCCCGAGGGAGAGGGCGCCGCCACAGTGCAGCGACACCCATACTTGTTTATCATTTTTATTTTGCCTGTCTGCAGATGTATTTGTTTTCCTTTCAAAATGGATTTTTCAACAGTCTTACCATGGGCAAGTCCTGTGTTGCAATATGTTCTTTACGTACCCGCAAACCTCTCATCCGAATGAATAACAGGAAGCAGGGGTGGAGTCCTTTTGGTTGATGCCCTTTAGGTAAACTTGTTCAGGGTTGGGGCCTTGGAATAGAAAATAATACATGTTACACACGCTCACGGATCTGAGCGAGTTACTTCCCTTGCCTCACAGAAAGAAACGTGTCTTGGTTTGCGTCATGATTGAAGATTAGGATCTGGATTATGGCTGTAATTCATTTCTTAGTCCTTTCGAACCTTGCAGTCAAGTGGACTGTTAACAGCATTGCTTTATCAGAAACAACAACTACAACAACAAAACAACAAGAAACAAACAAAGAAAAAATCACGTGTTTGATTAATCAATATAAAGCCATTCTGTCTCACATGTTTGCACATAAAAAAATAATAATAAAATCTAAAGCTAATCCCGAACCCAGGGGCAGAAATCCTTTCCAGTGTCAATACAGTTTGGTTTGTTTATTGTTAGTATGGTGATGCATGAACGTCATAAGACGATTTTCCACCTTTTGAAACTTGGAAAAAAAGTTATTTTGTTGATATGGCAATAGGCCTTATAAATAAGGGAAAATGTCAAATTATTAAAGGGCTCTTCTTCTTCTTCTTCTCCTCAAAAGAAAAGAAGCCACGCAATCATATGATGAAGTGAATGCAAAGGGGAAACATTGATGTGTTTGTGGTTCAGAGGTTAGCTTTCCTCTGTGTGTGTGTGTGTGTGTGTGTGTGTGTGTGTGTGTGTGTGTGAGGGGTGTGGCCAGGCACTGTTCATGTTGTGTGTGTGTGTGTGAGTGTGTGTGCGTGTGCGTGTGTGTGTGTGTGTGTGTGAGGGGTGTGGCCAGGCGCTGTTCATACTGTGTGTGTGTGTGTGTGTGAGGGGTGTGGCCAGGCGCTGTTCATGCTGTGTGTGTGTGTGAGGGGTGTGGCCAGGCACTGTTCATGTTATGTGTGTGTGTGTGTGTCAGGGGTGTGGCCAGGCGCTGTTCATACTGTGTGTGTGTGTGTGTGTGTGTGTGTGTGTGTGTGTGTGTGTGTGACCAGGCACTGTTCATGCTGTGTGTGTGTGTGTGTCAGGGGTGTGGCCAGGCACTGTTCATGTTGTGTGTGTGTGTGTGAGTGTGTGTGTGTGTGTGTGTGTGTGTGTGAGGGGTGTGGCCAGGCGCTGTTCATGCTGTGTGTGTGTGTGTGTGTGTGAGGGGTGTGACAAGGCACTGTTCATGCTGTGTGTGCGTGTGTCAGGGGTGTGACCAGGCACTGTTCATGCTGTGTGTGTGTGTGTGTGTCAGGGGTGTGACCAGGCACTGTTCATGCTGTGTGTGTGTGTGTGTCAGGGGTGTGACCAGGCGCTGTTCATGCTGTGTGTGTGTGTGTGTCAGGGGTGTGGCCAGGCACTGTTCATGCTGTGTGTGTGTGTGTGTGTGTCAGGGGTGTGGCCAGGCGCTGTTCATGCTGTGTGTGTGTGTCAGGGGTGTGGCCAGGCACTGTTCATGCTCTGTGTGTGTGTGTGTCAGGGGTGTGGCCAGGCGCTGTTCATGCTGTGTGTGTGTGTGTGTGTCAGGGGTGTGGCCAGGCACTGTTCATGCTGTGTGTGTGTGTCAGGGGTGTGGCCAGGCACTGTTCATGCTGTGTGTGTGTGTCAGGGGTGTGGCCAGGCGCTGTTCATGCTGTGTGTGTGTGTGTGTGTCAGGGGTGTGGCCAGGCACTGTTCATGCTGTGTGTGTGTGTCAGGGGTGTGGCCAGGCACTGTTCATGCTGTGTGTGTGTGTCAGGGGTGTGGCCAGGCGCTGTTCATGCTGTGTGTGTGTGTGTGTGTCAGGGGTGTGACCATGCACTGTTCATGCTGTGTGTGTGTGTGTGTGTGTGTGTGTGTGTGTCAGGGGTGTGACCAGGCACTGTTCATGCTGTGTGTGTGTGTGGTGTGTGTGTGTGTGTGTGTGTCAGGGGTGTGACCAGGCACTGTTCATGCTGTGTGTGTGTGTGTCAGGGGTGTGACCAGGCGCTGTTCATGCTGTGTGTGTGTGTCAGGGGTGTGGCCAGGCACTGTTCATGCTGTGTGTGTGTGTGTGTGTGTCAGGGGTGTGGCCAGGCGCTGTTCATGCTGTGTGTGTGTGTCAGGGGTGTGGCCAGGCACTGTTCATGCTCTGTGTGTGTGTGTGTCAGGGGTGTGACCAGGCGCTGTTCATGCTGTGTGTGTGTGTGTGTGTCAGGGGTGTGGCCAGGCACTGTTCATGCTGTGTGTGTGTGTGTGTGTGTGTGTGTGTGTCAGGGGTGTGACCAGGCGCTGTTCATGCTGTGTGTGTGTGTGTGTGTGTCAGGGGTGTGGCCAGGCACTGTTCATGTTGTGTGTGTGTGTGTGTCAGGGGTGTGACCAGGCGCTGTTCATGCTGTGTGTGTGTCAGGGGTGTGACCAGGAGCTGTTCATGCTGTGTGTGTGTGTCAGGGGTGTGGCCAGGCACTGTTCATGCTGTGGGTGTATGTGTCAGGGGTGTGGCCAGGCACTTTTCATGCTGTGTGTGTGTGTGTCAGGGGTGTGACGAGGCGCTGTTCATGCTGTGTGTGTGTGTGTCAGGGGTGTGGCCAGGCACTGTTCATGCTGTGTGTGTGTGTGTCAGGGGTGTGGCCAGGCGCTGTTCATGCTGTGTGTGTGTGTCAGGGGTGTGGACAGGCACTGTTCATACTGTGTGTGTGTCAGGGGTGTGGCCAGGCACTGTTCATGCTGTGTGTGTGTGTCAGGGGTGTGGCCAGGCGCTGTTCATGATGTGTGTGTGTGTCAGGGGTGTGGCCAGGCACTGTTCATACTGTGTGTGTGTGTGTGTGTCAGGGGTGTGGCCAGGCATTGTTCATGCTGTGTGTATGTGTGTGTCAGGGGTGTGACCAGGCACTGTTCATGCTGTGTGTGTGTGTGTCAGGGGTGTGGCCAGGCGCTGTTCATGCTGTGTGTGTGTCAGGGGTGTGACCAGGCACTGTTCATGCTGTGTGTGTGTGTGTCAGGGGTGTGACCAGGCACTGTTCATGCTGTGTGTGTGTCAGGGGTGTGGCCAGGCACTGTTCATACTGTGTGTGTGTGTGTGAGGGGTTTTGGCCAGGCACTGTTCATGCTGTGTGTGTGTGTGTGTGAGGGGTGTGGCCAGGCACTGTTCATGTTGTGTGTGTGTGTGTGAGGGGTGTGGCCAGGCGTTGTTCATGCTGTGTGTGTGTGTGTCAGGGGTGTGGCCAGGCACTGTTCATGTTTTGTGTGTGTGTGTCAGGGGTGTGGCCAGGCGTTGTTCATGCTGTGTGTGTGTGTCAGGGGTGTGGCCAGGCACTGTTCATGCTGTGTGTGTGTGTGTGAGGGGTGTGGCCAGGCACTGTTCATGCTGTGTGTGTGTGAGGGGTGTGGCCAGGCACTGTTCATGCTGTGTGTGTGTGTGTCAGGGGTGTGGCCAGGCACTGTTCATGCTGTGTGTGTGTGTGTGTCAGGGGTGTGGCCAGGCACTGTTCATGCTGTGTGTGTGTCAGGGGTGTGGCCAGGCACTGTTCATGCTGTGTGTGTGTGTGTGTCAGGGGTGTGGCCAGGCACTGTTCATGCTGTGTGTGTGTGTCAGGGGTGTGGCCAGGCACTGTTCATGCCGTGCGTGTGTGTCAGGGGTGTGGCCAGGCACTGTTCATGCTGTGTGTGTGTGTCAGGGGTGTGGCCAGGCACTGTTCATGCTGTGTGTGTGTGTCAGGGGTGTGGCCAGGCACTGTTCATGCTGTGTGTGTGTGTCAGGGGTGTGGCCAGGCGCTGTTCATGCTGGCCGCCATGAGGGTGTCTCCAGCCAGCATGGCGGACGTCCGACGGAAGCCTGGCCGGCAGTGGGTCACCTTCCTCCTCGTCTCCAACTTCGCCCTGTGGTGCATCAACACCTTTGAGACACAGCGTCTGGAGCACAACCTGCTGCAGGTGTGTCACTGTGTGTGTGTGGAGGGGGGGGGGGGGGGGGAGTGTGGTGTGTGTGTGTGTGTTTGTGTGGGTGTGAGATTGAGAGAGAGAGAGAGGTTTTTGTGCGTGTTGCGTGTGTGTGTGTGTGTGTGTGTGTGTGTGTGTGTGTGTGTGTGTGATGTTTTTGCGCATGTTGTGTGTATGTGTGTGTGTGTATGTGTGTGTGCGCGCGCGTGTTTTGTGTGTGCTTGCGCGTGTGTATATGTGTGAGTGAGAGAGAGACAGTGTGTGTGTATGTGTGTGTGTGTGACCTGCTCCAAATGTGTTGTGTGTGACTGTTTTAAGTACTAGTGCTGGTTTGAAAACTTACGACATTGGTGTTAAGTATAGTGGCGTGTGATGTGCAACATTTAGGTATAGTGATGTATGATATGTACGATGGGTCTGGTGTGTGATGTTTTCCTGTGTGCATGAACGTAAATTAGTGTTGAGTGTTCCTTTGGATGTTTGTGCAGGGGTGTGCATGTAAGTTCTCGTTTTAGAGTTTAAATGCATGTTTTACACGTTGGTGCTTGCATTGTACAGCGCAACTGAACAAATTTTACACAAAAAGGCACTTCATGAATTAGATTCTCTTTCTGCCCCTCCTTCTCGTTACTGTGATGATGATGATAACAATGATGATTATGATTATTATTATTAGCAGTAGAAGTAACATTAACATCATCATCATCGTTGTCGTCATCGTCATCATCATCATAGAAGGACATAATGATATGTAGAGACATGTCTTCCATTATATTCCACACTGAATGTCCCCACTAGTGAGGAAAGTGGCAGAAAGGTCAAGACGCTCATTTGCCAATACAGAGAGTCCGTGAGAGTCTGAGTTCGAATCCCGCTTTCGCCCTTTCTCCCGTTTGGCTGTAAAAATCAAACTGGGTGTCTTGTCATTAGGATGAGACGATAAACCGATGCCCCGTGTGCAGCACGCACTTGGCGCACTGAAAAAGAACCCATGGCAACGAGTGTGTTGTCCTCTGGCAAAATTGTGTAGCAGAAATCCAGTCTGATAGGTAGAAAAATATTTTTTCATGCACTCAAGGCCTGACCAAGCGCGCTGGATTATACTGCTGGTCAGCCATTTGCACAGCAGAAAAAAACCTCGCTGTAACTTTTACAAGGATTTTTACTTTTTATTTGTAAGCGTGTGTCCGTGTTTGTGTGTTTTGTATTGATAATATAGATTATTTATTATCCAGTACACTGCAGTATTGCATCAAGCCTAAAATACTATGTGTGTGGTGTGTGTGTGTGTGGGAGGAGGGGAGGGTAATCTATTAAATCCAAGTGGAATGCAACTTTCCTCATAGTCAGAGAATGGGGGGGAAAAAGATGTGGTGTATCGTATATGGATTTGTCCGAACGCAGTGACGCCTCCTTGAGAAGTTGAAACTGAAACTGAACACTGCCCTCACTCTGTTCTGTTAGTATCAATATCATCACGTCATCATCATCATCATTATCATCATCATCGTCATTATCACGTGCTGACCTTCAGCCCACGTGCCTTGCAGGTGGAGTTTTACGGATCCACAGCGTGGAACATTTTCTGTCACGTGTCGGTGCCTCTGGGGATCTACTACCGCTTCCACTCCACCGTGTGTCTGTCCAACATCTGGAAGAACGCCTGGAAGTCCAGACGGGCTCGGCAAGTGTAGGGGGGTGCAGAGAGGACAGCTCTCTTCTTCTGATGATGATGATGATGTGTGTCTTGGTTTCTGTAGAAAAATCATGGTAGAATCTTTCACTTTATCTTATTCTTATTATTATTATCATGTTAATGTGTGTCTTGGTATCTATAGGAAAATGAAGGTAGCATCTTTCACTTCACAATGTTGTATTGTATTGTATTATATTACTCTTTTGTCACATCAGATTTCTCTTTTTGTAATTCGGGCTGCTCTCCCCAGGGAGAGCGTGTCGCTACACTGAGAGCGCCACCCATTCTAAAAAAAAAAATTTCTGTCTGCAATTTTATTTGTTTTCCCATAGAAGTGTATTTTTCTATAGAATTTTGCCACGAACGACCCTTTTGTTGTCCGGGTTTATTTTTTACGTGAGCTAAGTGCATGCTGCACACGGGACCTCGGTTGTGGCGAAAATACTGGCGATTGTTGGATTCGAACCAGGGCACTCAGATTGTCTAGTTTCCTAGGCAGACGCGTTACCACTAGGCCAACACTCCGGTGTTCATGTTGTGTCATTGTTTTACTGGAACCTTGGGTAAGACTTCCAAGGCCGGACAGCGCGCTGGGTTTATGCGGAGGTCAGGCATCTGCGCTTTCTTGGTTTTGGGGTGTGTTTTTTTCCTTTTCCTTTTCAGCAGCAGATGTGGTGCAGCGTATATGGATCAGTCCGCACGCTTTGACACCTTTTTGAGATTGAAACAGGAACTGCAGCGCAGTACACCAGCACAGAGTGGAATACGCACTACAGTTATCAATTTTATGTCGGCATTCCGACAGACATGTGACCGAGCGTTCGTGGATCTGATCAATCACCTGTCCGATCAAATCGGATCGCGTAGCCAGGAGACTTCCTCGTCAAATCGGTGCCTGTATTGTGTGTGTGTATGTACATTCATTGTCAGCTTGTGATGGAATTTTGTTATTTTCATGGTAGTGTACATGTATATACACAGTAGTAGCCGTCAAATCGTTGCCCGTATTGTGTATGTTTGTCTGTTTATCAATTGTCAGTTTGTGACGGAATTTTGTTAGTTTGATTCTGATGTACATGTATATACACAACCGTAACCATCAGGTCGGTACCTGTATTGTGTATGTGTGTCTGCATATTCATTGTCAGCTTGTGATGCAATTTTGTTATTTTGATGGTAGTGTACACGTATGTATACAACTGTAACCGAAACATTCAAATCGGTATGTGTATTGTGTATGTGTGTTTGTGTATTCGGCGTCAGCTTGTGATGGAATTTTGTTATTTTGATGGTTGTGTACATGAATATAAATAACTGTAACCGTCAAATCGGTGTTTATTGTATATGTTTATGTGTGTATATTCGTTGTCAGTTTGTAATGTAAATTGATTAATTTGATCGTGACGTACATGTCTGAAAGGAAGAGAAAACTTTTTTTCTGCAAGCAAACAAAAACAAAGAAACATGATGATATATATATATATATATATATATATATATATATATATATATATATATATATATATATATACCACCTTGTGTACCTTCGACAACAGTTCTCCTTGCATGTCATGTGCTTACTTCCCTTTGATCTTGGGAATTCAACGATGTTCCGTCGTCTGCCACAGTCATGCCAGATTGATAATGATATTATTATTATTATCATTAGTAGTAGTAGTAGTAGTAGTAGTAGTAGTAGTAGTAGTTGTTGTTGTTGTTGTTGCAGCAGCAGCAGAAGTAGTATAGTAGTAGTAATAGTTGCAGCAGCAGCAGAGGTAATAGTAGTAGTAGTAGTAGCAGCAGCAGCAGCAATAGTAGTAGTAGTTACTAGTAGTAGTAGTTGCAGCAGCAGCAGCAGAAGTATTAGTAGCAGCAGTAGCAGTATCATCATCATCATCATCGTCGTCGTCATCGCCATGATCATCATCATAAAAGGATACATTTCCATGATGGTGTGTAGAGACATGTCTCCCCTGATTCTACACTGACTGTCCTCATTCAGTCCTGCTCTTCCCTTTTTTTCTGTGTGTCTTCCTCCCTCCACTTCTTTCTTGTTAAACAAATCTTTCACCAAATACACGTTATTGTTTGGGTCACACGTCCTTCTGAAGGCCAGTGTACATGGAAATTTATGTTTGTGTAAGTGCGCACATGTTTATGTATCTATACAGGGGGTTGGGGAGTGATAATGTGTGTATATGTGTGTGCGTGCACGCGCGTGTGTTTGTTAGGATGCATGCGTGCGTGCTCATGCGAGTGGACGAGTGTGTGTGTGTGTTTGTGTGTGTGCGTACGTATGGGAGTTAGGGCAGTCCCACGCGCTTTTGTGTAGTTGTGTTTGCACATACGTGTTTGATCAATGTTAGTAATTGTGCGTGCCTATGCGAGCGCATGTGTGTTAATCGCACATACTCTGATTTGAGAATCATACTTGTTCATTAAATGATATGAAATCTAACAGATACTCATAAATACGACGTGATGTGTAATATCACTTAAAGTGGAAGACGTTAAACTGAAGACGACGTGATGTTTTTTTCTCTCCTCCATTTGATGACGTGGGATGATAAATATGTAAACATAACAAAAAATATAAGCAACGGTGGTTTATTATTTTTTTAAATTTAACTTGACAAGATTAGCTAACAGAAGGATTTTGTTTACAATTATTCGAACACCTTCAGCATATGTCAGCATGTTAGCAGTGGGGCTGTTGTAGCTCTCTGACGTCTGCGAACTGTGTCATCTGACTGTCAAATGTGTGCAGCCAGTTGGGAATCGAGGTGTCAGTTTATAAGTGAAAATGGTGGTTGTTTGTTGTTGCTGTATTTTTTTGTTTTTGTTGTGTGTGTGTGTGTGTGTGTGTGTGTGTGTGTGTGTGTGTGTGTTGTTGTTGTTGTTGTTTTTGTTTGTTTGTTTGTTTTTGTTTTTTGCTTTGTTTTTCTTCTTTTGTGAAAATACCCTTGCTAACTATTACCATGCTTGTGTAATATGTAACTTGTCACAGGAAAATTGTGACGGTGATGATGTTGAAGAGAAAATATAAACTTTTTCTGCAAGGGGGAAAAATATGTAAACATGAACGTTGCGTTCTTCACTGGACACATTCCTTAAAAAGGGGAGGTAATCAGCTGTATGTTCTGTCATGATCATAATCGTCGTCATCGTCGTCGTTATAATCATATTCATCGTCACCGATTTGGAAAAAAAAAGTATCAGAAATATATGCATGCTGTTTTGTGCATGTTACATTTGTTTTGGTGGAAAAGCCAATTTCCTCTTGTTCTATTGTTTGTGTAAATTTATGAGTACGTTGTGTGGAAAATAAACCAAATTATAACATTTTCTTGCTGACAAAAAAATGCCGCTGTATGTATTTCCCTTGCATTTTTACTATTCCAGCATAGGTGTATCTTTTGCTACGGTGATGCTGATGTCGTTTCGAACATAGACATATTTCAGTGTATCACTGATTTCTGTCTGATTTAACATGTGATAAATGTGTGTGTGTGTGTGCAGGTGTGCTTTTACAAACACAGGAGAGCCTACATCTCACACACCCGCGCTTCATGAGAACATTCGTATAAACATATGCAGACAAAGCATACAGATCACGACATAAAGCATTTTACCTTCAGGCTCATTCGCTGCAGTCTTTCTCTTTCTGTCCCTCTCCTTCATTACACACACACACACACACAGAGGCATTGTCACTCATTGCTTTGTCTCTTTTTTTCTTCGCTTTTTTGTCTTTTTTGCCCTTGAGGGATGAATGAATAAAAGCAGCTGTGCTTACTCCATTACCCTCGTGAAATAAAAATTCATTTCGTTCGTTCACACGCTTACACGCTCACACAAACACACACACACACACACACACACACACACGTTTCTTCTCTCTCTCTCTCTCTCTCTCTCTCTCTCTCTCTCCTATAAATATGTTTTTTCATTGATGGCTTGATGTAAAAAAGCAATTGTTGCTGATTCAATTTACAATCCTTAAATAAAATCTTGACTTGACTTCACACACCCACACACACACACACACACACACACACACACACACACACACACATTCGCACACCTATTCGAACATACGATGCAGGTTCTTTTATTTGAAAGAGGTACTTTATAATACATTTAATCCAAAAATATTTCATTCATTTGCGACAACGTGCGATAAGCACAGAAAACGATTTAAGGAAGTTCCTTGTTAACCACATACCGAAGAAAGGTAGGTGAAGTTTTTGACGGTTAACAACTGCTGTCCCGACTATCTGGGCTAGAATTTGATTATAGTGGAGGGTGTCTTGGCCAAGTTACATCCTCACTCTCTCGGCCAAGAGGGTTTTAGGACAGTCGGCGTTGTACTCGTTCCCAAAGGCCAACTAGCTACCGATGCTGCAACGCTAAGAGCCAGTGCACTTTGCCTCATAGTTTGAGTCATAGTCCTTCACAAGACACAGTGAATATAGATTTTAATTGCCCGGTGGCTGTCAAAGGCTATGAGGGCCTTTAACCTTCAGCCTCAACCTCACTCACTCAAAATATGTGTGTTTGTTTGGAGAGAAAACAATTGACTGTCGGTTCACAAATGGGAAGACTGTTGACAACTCTGTGAGGGAGGGTGGTGGTGGTGGAAAGATGACCCGCCGGAGAGAGGTGGGGAAGGAATGTTTCACAGTAATGCCCCTTTCTTCAGCCACTGTCTCACAGTTCGTTATTACACACACAAGCATGCACACACAAACACACACACAAGCTTGCGCGCACACACACATGCACGCACACGCATGCATGCATACACGTTTACGCGAGCGCATGCGCGCGTACACACACACGCGCGCGCGCGCGCATACGCACTCACACGTACACACACTTATGCACAAAAAACACAAACAAAACACATACACGCACGCACACGCACATACACACGCGCGCGAGTTCGCACGATGTGATACGCCTACAACGAAATGCGAATGTCATTGAACAACAGTCAGTGAACTGCAGCACATACAAACCAATAAGATACACTCCGATGAGCAGATGAGATGATTTGTCTTATATCATACTACCTAGTACAGCACGTGATCTGAAACGAAATGACATGTTGCACACAATACGATACGATTCATTTTGCTTTTTTATTATTCTATTTTGAATTTTTTTTTATACCCAATCTGAACACAGAGATCATTACAGTGTCGAATCGTTGTGATACAATATGATATGACAAAATGCGACACAATTTGAGTCCGTGATTTTCATACTATATCCTGCTCCCCTAGCAGAAATCATCAACCACCACAAAGCCAGTCATCATTCTTATCAGACACCCAACTTCAGAAAAGCGACACCCCTGAAAATATGTCCCCTCTCTTGCTGGAAACACTCGACTGCTTCCTGGGCAGAGTGGATTGCAAATGAACGCTGACAAAACCGAAGCAATGCTCATAGGAACTACAAAATCAGAAGCTGTCATCTGCCACGACTGACTCAGTCAAATTTGGTAATTCATTCACCCCTCCAGCTCAGGCTAGAACCTTGGTGTCGTCCCAGGCAACACACTGTCCATGCAAAAAAAGTACCAGTCAAACCTGACAATTCTGTTACTGTCAATTATGGCTCGACTGGGAAATGCCAGTTCAACGACGCAACATGTAGCTCAGATTTTGAGCATAGAGACTGCTTTATTGTATTTCAACTTCCATTTGAATGGAAGAATATTCAATATTCCGGTGTACATGTGGAAGATTTCTGGAGAACTAATTCAACAAACGTTTGGAAACTGGTGTTTATCTTTAAATAAATTGAAAATATATGTGAGGATTTCAGAAATAATAGGAGGTAGATACACAGATAAGCAGACAGACATATAGATAGACAGATAGATAGATAGAGAGACAGACAGATAGACAGACAGACTGACAGACAGACAGACAGAGACAGAGAGAGATAGAGAGAGGCGGACAGATAGAGGGAATATTGACTCAGTGGTTAAAATACTCCACTCTTCAGCTTCGTTTGTTCAAAGAAAAAGAAAATATAAGAAAGAAGAAAAAAAAGACAGAAAAAAGAAAGAATAAGAATATAAAAAAGAAGAAAGAAAGAAAAGACAGAACAAAAAGAACAGAACAAAGAAAACCTCGCACCTGGGTTATCAAGTAGCAAAGGGCACCTTCACAGCGAAAAACCAGTTTACTCCGGTAGGGAGGCGTCCTGTCCACCACGTTCCTCCTCCTCCTCCACCACCCCATCTCTACCTCCTCCTCCCCCTCCTCCTCATCCTCCACCCCCTCCTCTTCCTCCACCCCCTCCTCTTCCTCCTCCCCCTCCTCTTCCTCCACCCCCTCCTCTTCCTCCTCCCCCTCCTCCTCTTCCTCCACCCCCTCCTCTTCCTCCACCCCCTCCTCCTCCTCCACCCCCTCCTCCTCCTCCATCCTGATACCACTGAGCGCCGCAATCAGGCGTGAAGGACAAAAGCAGGGGAGGAAAGTCGTCGGGTAGATGACACCAACCCCGGGTGGGTAGGTAACAAGGT
This sequence comes from Babylonia areolata, assembly GCF_041734735.1. Classification (NCBI taxonomy): domain Eukaryota; kingdom Metazoa; phylum Mollusca; class Gastropoda; order Neogastropoda; family Buccinidae; genus Babylonia; species Babylonia areolata. Next base: position 14,417,333 of record NC_134908.1, read on the forward strand.
TAAGATGTACATACACACCTACGTTCATACACCTCCCCCTCCCCCCACCACCAATTACACAGGAGTGTGCTGGTTATGGTGGGGTTAGGGGTGGGGTGAAGAGGGTATTGTTGACATTGTTATTGCCCCCCCTCCCCCTCCACCCCCCCTCCCCCTCTCCCGCCCGGTCCTCGTTTGACCTGCTGTCGTGACTTGATGACGTAACGCTTATCAATTAATTAAATGAATGAGTTCCTGACGTCAACTAACTTGCCACATTAATCACCTCGGTATGGGTACCCGTCCTCCTGTCTGTCAGAGGTGACGTATAGAGATGGAGAGAGGGAGAGGGAGGGAGGGAGAGAGAGAAAGGGAGGGAGGGAGAGAGGGAGAAGAGAGAGGGAGGGAGGGAGAGAGAATGAGGGAGAGGGAGGGAGGGAGAGAGAAGGAGGGAGAGGGAGGGAGGGAGAGAGAGAAAGGGAGGGGAGAGAGAGAAGAGAGGGAGGAGGGAGGGGAGAGAGAGAGGGAGAAGAGAGAGAGAGGGAGGGAGGGTGAGAGTGAAAGAGAAGAGAGAGAGGTAAAGAGGGAGAGAGGGAGGGGAGAGAGAGAGGGAGAAGAGAGAGAGAGGGAGGGAGGGTGAGAGTGAAAGAGAAGAGAGAGAGGTAAAGAGGGAGAGAGGGAGGGGAGAGAGAGAGGGAGAAGAGAGAGAGAGGGAGGGAGAGAGTGAAAGAGAAGAGAAAGAGAGAGGCAGAGAGAGAGAGAGAGAAGAGAGAGGCAGAGACAAAGAGAGACAGAGAGACACACATAGAGATATATAGAGACAGTGAGAGAGAGGAGGGATGGAAGCAACAGACAGACAGACAGACAGACAGAGAGAAACGAAACGAAACGAAACAAAACGAAACGAAATTTTACCAGGGTAATGAGATAAGCAAAACATATGCTTTTTTCCACCCAGCCCTGTGGTATAAAAGAAAGGAAAAAAGAGCGATGTGAGGGGAAGAGCTACATCAAAGACCACATGAACACAGAACTGTTTACAAGAAAGAAGAAAGGAGAGAGAGAACTACACAGAGAGAGACAGAGAGGGAGAGACAGAGAAATGTATTGGAGGGGTGGGGAGGCGGGAGAGGAAGTGAAGGAGGAGGTGAGTGGAGGAAGAGGGCGGAGGGGTGGGGGAGAAAGGGGTAGAGAGACGGAAAGAGCTGAAGAGAAATGAAACAATGGAAATTTCATTTCAACAGGGTAATGACATCAGCAAATATCAATATTTGTTTCTACCCAGCCGTGGAGAGAGAGAGAGAGAGAGAGAGAGAGAGAGAGAGAGAGAGAGAGACAGAGACAGAGACAGAGAGACAGAGAGAGGGATACAGAGAGAGAGAGAGAGAGAGAGGGAGAGACATAGAGAGGGAGAGAGAAAGAGAGGGAGACAGAGAAAGAGAGACAGACAGACGGAGACAGAGAGAGAGGGAGAGAGACAGAGAGAGAGAGAGAGACAGAGAGGGAGAGAGAGAGGGGGGAGAGGGAGAGAGGGAGAGAGACAGAGAGAGACAGAGAGAGGGAGAGAGAGAGGGAGAGAGAGGGGGGAGAGACAGAGAGAGAGGGGGAGAGAGGGAGAGAGAGGGGGGGAGGGAGAGAGAGAGGGAGAGAGAGAGGGGTGGAGAAGAGAGGGGAGAGAGAGAGGGAGAGAGAGAGACAGAGAGGGAGAGGGAGAGAGAGAGAGAGGAGAGACAGAGACAGAGAGAGAGAGAGAGAGTGGGAGAGAGAGGGGAGAGAGAGAGAGGGAGAGACAGAGAGAGGGAGGGAGAGAGAGAGAGATGGGGGAGAGACAGAGAGAGATAGAGAGACAGAGAGAGAGACAGAGAGACAGAGAGATGGCGTGACATGACGATTTATTGTCATTTATAGCCATTTTGACACGGAGGGTCTAGCGAGAGCGACAGGTGGAGAGATAGACTGGGGGAAGGAGAGAGACATAGACTGGGGGAAGGAGAGAGGAGAGAGACATAGACTGGGGGAAGGAGAGAGGAGAGAGACATAGACTGGGGGAAGGAGAGAGACATAGACTGGGGAAGGAGAGAGGAGAGAGACATGGAGAACTGTGGAAGGTAGAGAGGAGAGAGACAATAGACTGGGGGAAGAGAGAGAGAGAGACATTAGACTGGGGGAAGGAGAGAGACATAGACTGGGGGAAGGAGAGAGAGAGACATAGAGCTGGGGAGGAGAGAGGAGAGAGACATAGACTGGGAGGAAGGAGGAGAGACATAGACTGGGAGGAGAGAGGAGAGAGACATAGACTAGGGGAAGGAGAGAGGAGAGAGACGATAGACTGGGGGAAGAGAGAGGAGCATAGAACTGGGGGGAAGGAGAGAGACATAGACTGGGGGAAGCGAGAGGAGGAGAGATAGACTGGGGGAAAGGAGAGAGACATAGACTGGGGAAGAGAGAAGAGAGACATAGACAGGGGGAAGGAGAGAGACATAGACTGGGGGAAGGTGAGAGGAGAGACATAGACTGGGGGAAGGAGAGAGAGAGGACATAGACTGGGGGAGGAGAGAGGAGAGAGACATAGACTGGGGGAAGGAGAGAGGAGAGAGACATAGACTGGGGGAAGGAGAGAGGAGAGAGACATAGACTGGGGGAAGGAGAGAGGAGAGAGACATAGACTGGGGGAAGGAGAGAGGAGAGAGACATAGACTGGGGGAAGGAGAGAGGAGAGAGACATAGACTGGGGGAAGGAGAGAGGAGAGAGACATAGACTGGGGAAGGAGAGAGACATAGACTGGGGGAAGGAGAGAGACATAGACTGGGGGAAGGAGAGAGGAGAGAGACATAGACTGGGGAAGGAGAGAGACATAGGACTGGGGGAAGGAGAGAGGAGAGAAGGGGAAGGGAGAGGGAAAAATGCTGGGGGTGGGAGAGGGAGGTGAGAGGTGCGGGGGAGGGGGTGGGTTGGGGATGGGGAGGATGTGAAATGAAATAGAGATGGAGGGGGGGGGGGTTGGGGAGGGGGAGGATGTGAAATGAAATAGAGATGGAGGGGGGTGGGTGGGGAGGGGGAGGATGTGAAATGAAATAGAGATGGAGGGGGGGGGGGGATGGGGAGGATGTGAAATGAAATAGAGATGGAGGGGGGGGGAGGGGGAGGATGTGAAATGAAATAGAGATGGAGGGGGGGGGGTGGGGAGGGGGAGGATGTGAAATGAAATAGAGATGGGGGGGGGGGATGGGGAGGATGTGAAATGAAATAGAGATGGAGGGGGGTTGGGGATGGGGAGGATGTGAAATGAAATAGAGATGGAGGGGGGTTGGGGATGGGGAGGGGGAGGATGTGAAATGAAATAGAGATGGAGGGGGTGGTTGGGGAGGGGGAGGATGTGAAATGAAATAGAGATGGGGGGGGGGATGGGGAGGATGTGAAATGAAATAGAGATGGAGGGGGGGGGGGTTGGGGATGGGGAGGATGTGAAATGAAATAGAGATGGAGGGGGGGGGGAGGGGGAGGATGTGAAATGAAATAGAGATGGAGGGGGGGGGGGATGGGGAGGATGTGAAATGAAATAGAGATGGAGGGGGGGGGGTTGGGGAGGGGGAGGATGTGAAATGAAATAGAGATGGAGGGGGGATGGGGAGGATGTGAAATGAAATAGAGATGAAAGGGAAAGAGAAACGGAAAAAGCTTAAAAAGAGAGAAAGAGATGTAGATGGAGAGACTATTCACTCAAGGGTGCACGGTGTGATGAGTTGTTTTACATCTTCTAGTTTGTGGTCTCTGAGTCTTTTCTTGAGGCAGCATCATCAGCGAGGATTCAGTGGCACGAACTTTCCCCACGCGGGTCATCCCAACCCCCCCCCCCCCCCCCCCCCCCCCCCCCCCCCGTACACAGTCACACACAGTCTCGTCTGCCGCGGTCCCAGTGCCAGCAGTCTTCAGGGCGCCTGCAATTTCCCGTAATAGATGATGATGATGATGATGATGATGAAGATGAAGATGATGATGATGATGATGATGATGATGATGATGATGATGATGATACGGATACTCATGCAGCGCCTATCCTCGGTTGGAGACCAAGCTCTGAGCGCTTTTCAAACACGGAGTCATTTGCACAACAGGCTGTCTACCTGGGTAGAGCCGACTGACGGCTGCCACTGGGCACCCATCATTCGTTTCCTGTATCATTCAATCAGATTTCAGTCACGCACACATATACTCATACAGAATGTAACATTTTACGTGTATGACTGTTTTGTTTATTTACTCCGCCCTGTAGGCAGCCACATTCCGTTTTCAGGGTGTGCATACTGGTTAGGTTCTTGTTTCTATAACTCACCGGACGCTGACATGGATTACAGGATCTTTAACATGCGTATTATTTTGATCTTCTGCGTGTGTATGCACACGAAGAGGGTTCAGGCACTAGCAGGTCTTGACATATGTTGACATGGGAGATCGGAAGAATCTCCACCCTTTACCCAACAGGCGCCCTTACCGAGATTCGAACTCGGGATCCTCAGATTGAAAGTCCAAAGCTTTAATTACTCGGCTATTGCGCCCATCCAGACTGACCTATCACAAGACAAAATTCTTTGCTGCTCCTGGAAGGTGTATGCAGCAAGATAACTTGCATGCAAAGCAGAAGTTCAAATCTATTAAGCAGAAGTTTAAATCTACGATTATCTTACTAGTCACAGTGGCGAAATGGTTAGCGACTCGGGCTGATGGCTTGGAGGAAGCGGGTTCGATTCCCAGCGGAGTGGGATTTTTACGTCCCGCGGCCGGCTCCTACTCAGAGCAGAGTGTGATATTGGCTTAAATAAGAAGAATGGGACAACACAGTCAAGTTTCTTCCACTTCACGGATGCATCTTTTGGATGTGTTGCTCAAATTTTCTGACCAATACTGCAAGTGTATGTCTCTCTCGTGCTGTTTAACTCCGGGAAATCATAATGAGAGAGTAGAGTACAGCCTTATCACGTTGTCCAAAACCTAACTGGAACCTCATAGCATCAACGTCATCATCACCATCCACCTCCATCATTAACATATGAAGAAATTGCCCTAGTTCTGTGGCCTTTCATGCCCTGCTCTCATGGTGACCTCAGTTTTGATCCCCTCCACTTATGATCTTTGTTGTGAGACCTGTCAGGGTCTTCGTGTCGGCAGATTCATGGCTGAGTCTTGCTGGAGGGACGTGGTGACTGTCTCCACTCTCAGGGAGACACTCACTCAGTCTGGCTCCGTGACTGAGCTGTTATTGTTGTCAGTTGGGGGCGCAGTAGGCGGTGTACCTAAGTACGTGAACACCATCGAAGTGACTCGGCAACAGTACACTGCTCGATCTCTCTCTCTCTCTCTCTCTCTCTATATATATATATATATATATATATATATATATATATTAGGGGTATCTATCTATATATATATATATATATAGAGAGAGAGAGAGAATTAAAGCCAAGACGGGAGAAGTTATTTCAAGGCTGGGTACCCGTCAGTTCTTAAAACCAGTCAGAAAGAACACAAAATACTGTTGAAATGTTGATTGAAAGAACATTAAAAGAACAACTTCACTCACATCTCACTCATTCCATGTAAAACACAACAAATCAAGTTCAAACTATTGAGCGCAACATAAAACAGACCACACCATAACGTATCTCTCAGACCACGTGAAGAGATCAAGTGAAAAGCATTCTATTCCCTTGGGAACTGGGAAAGGATACCTGGAGGAACATCCCAGAATGTGGCCTTCCGACAGATAGATACACACACAGAGACAGAGAGACCGAGAGACAGAGTCAGAGAAAAACAGAGACAGTGAGACAGAGACAGAGGCAAAGAGAGATTACAAGCATACAGACACTTCCAGAAAAAAAAGAAAAAAAGAAAATTTTAAAAAGGATAAGAAAGAAGAAGAAGAAGAACAACAACAACAATTTTTTTTAAAAGAAAAAGAAAATGGAGGCTACAAAAGAGGGATGGTCATTAAATCTTTCATTCCTGACAAAACTCGGACCAAGGTCGGGTCAAGGTCAGAGCACTCCCTAAGACGACCTTCCACCACCTGACCAGCCTCCCCACCCCGTTCACACCAGTCCTCATGAAATCTGACCCACCCACCTCCACCCCAGACCACAAGTCGCCTTCTGTTTTTTTCATCTTTCTCTGCGGATGAAGTTGTCATTGTACGCTCTCGTTTATCAGATAGAACGCTGGCGCTGACCTGGCTTTCGTACGCTTTTTTTCCATTCATTTCTGTTTTCTTCTGTTCTTGTTTTGATACGTGAAGTAAGGCGTTTGTTGTCGTCTTGGGTCGTGATCCTTTTTTGACCTGTATCTAAAGGGACAGAATTATGCAAGGGTAAAAAAACTGTGGGTGGGGTAAACAGAAATAGTCCAGTGGTTAAAACGTTGGACTTTCAATCTGAGGGTCACGGGTTCGAATCTCGGGCACCTGGGGCCGTATTCAAGACAAAATTCATTTTGCCTTCAGGCAAGATATCTTTGACATGGTTGGGACCCGAGGGTACAGTTTAACTTGAAGGATAAGTTATCTTCGTATTCAAGACACACGTGGTTCGCTAACCCAGCTAACCCATCGTCTTTTTCTTTTTGGGGGGGGGGGGGGGGATTCCCAACGATTGTCTGCTCTCAGTTTCACTTCTCATCGCACCACAGCTCGGAACATTGTCGAGAGAGTTCGCAAAACACGTGCTATCCGTAAAGCACGCCTGAGTTCCCTTTAAAAAAAAAAGAAAGAAAGAAAAATGCTGCAAAAGGATCCGCCATATTTACCTCTGCTTCGTGGGCAGTCACCCTTGCCAGGTAGTAAGGATAAATTGCCTTACCATCGGGCCTTGCCTCAGGCAGATTACCCGCAGGTACACATTTACCCTCAGGCACGATGTTCTCTTGAATACGGCCCCTGGTGGGTAGAGAGTGGAGATTTTTCCGATCTCCTAGGTCAACATATGTGCAGACCTGCAAGTGCCTGAACCTCCTTCGTGTGTATACGCACGCAGAAGATCAAATACGCACATTAAAGATCCTGTAATCCATATCAGTGTTCAGTGGGTTATGGAAACAAGAACATACTTGGCATGCACACCCCCGAAAACGGAGTATGGCTGCCTATATGGCGGGCTAAATAAACAAAATGGTCATTCATGTAAAATGTTACATGTCTGTCTGAGTGTGTAATATGTGTGCCTGAAATCTGATTGAATTATACAGGAAACGAATGATGAGCGCCCAGTGGCAGCCGTCAGTCGGCTCTACCCAGGTAGGCAGCCTGTTGTGCAAATGACCCCGTATTTGTAAAGCACTTAGAGCCTGGTCTCCGACAGAGGATAGGCACTATATAAGTATCCATATCAATCAATCAAAAAATAGGGAACGATGTTGGGTGGATAAAGATGGAGCTTTCTCCCTCTATCACCCTCTCTCTGGAAAATGACTTCAAGCTTAATCAATATGGACAATTATGAAAAGATCTGGATCTGGATCTGGATGTGGTAGTGTACGTCGCAGACGCCACTTCTGGCGATAAATACGCGACGGAACTAGGAGGACGCATGTACCTAGTAGAAAAAAATAGTCTAGGAAGACCTTAGGAAAACTGTCTACCCTGGATTATGACCATCCAAACCCCCCGGTTCGGCCGGAAGGGTCCAGGCCCCACTTCCAGAAGCAAGAACTAAAAAAAAATATTAATTTTTTTTTTTATAAATTAAAAAAAAAAATCTAGTGGTTGCTGGTCACAGGCTCAGATGGTGATCTGGTCAGTGCTGATGAAAATGCACTAAGCCTGCAGTGACAGTGGCCTCACTCAGTTGGTTCCACTCCATGGCAGTCCTGATGAAGAAGGAGCTACGATATTGCTCTGTTCTCGCGTCAGGGACCCGGAATGCACGGGAGTGGTTGATGGCCTGTCTTTCAACTACATTTGTTGTTTTGAATCCCTCAAAACTGGTGGGTTTAATTCTGCGGCGATTTGTGGGGGCCGGAGTTAGGAGTTTATCTGCTGGGATAGCTGGTACAACACCCTCAGCAATCTTATAGAAGAGGCTGAGGCGTTGGTGCCTGCGTCTTTCCTCCAGGGACGGCAGGTTTAGTTCCTTCAGCAGCCACTTATGCATCCGGGATTCCTGGACTTGTAGTCTCCGGTAATAAAGCGTGCTGCTTGTGGCGTTGCACTCTCTCCAGCTTTTCGATGTCCTGTCTCTGGTGCAGGTCCCACACTGTCGCGCTGTATTCCAGCTTGGATCTGACCAGTGCTGTATATGCCAGGCGCCTGCAGTCTTTGGGACAGTTCCGGAGGTTCCGGCACAGGAATCCTAGGGTCGATCCAGCTTTGCGGCTGATATTGGAGATATATGGGGACCATTTCAAGTCGCTCGCGATTTGTACTCCTAGGGTGTCTCTTGTACTTGTTTCAGTATTACTCATCCCAGGCTATAGAGGTAGGACTAAGTGCTTTCTGGGCGTTGAATCGCATGCCCCACTTCTTTGCCCATTCTAAGATTAAAATATTCTGAGTTTCTGAGATCCGCCTGCAGGGTAAGATGGTTCTGGAAGCTGTGGATTTCCCGGTACAGCAAGCAGTCATCAGCAAAGAGCTGTACTGTTGATCTTACTGATTCCAGCAGGTCATTGATGTGGCAGAGGAAAAGTAATGGACCGAGCACTGTGCCTTGTGGGACGCAGGATACAACGGCTGCTTCTTCGGATGCCTCGCCATCCAGAACTACCCTCATCTTCCTCCCTCCCAGGAAGTTGCTGAGCCATGTGTAAACTGGGCCTCTGACACCATAGTGATCCATTTTATGCAAAAGTTTGCTATGGGGGACCGTGTCAAAGGCTTTACTGAAGTCAAGGACTATCACATCTGTCTGCCTCCCGGCATCATTTGACTTATGGAGATCATTCGTCATGGTGAGGAGTTGCATCTCGCATGATTGGCCAGCCCTGAAGCCATGGTTTTTGTCCGATAGGATTCCATGCTTCTCTAAGTGTGTTCGGAGGTGTCGGCAAACGATATGTTCCAGAAGTTTACAAGCCACTGAGGTAAGCGAAACTGGCCTGTAGTTTTTCTGCTCGGTTTTTGTCACCTTTCTTATGGATGGGCGCGATGTTTGCTGAGCGCCAGTCAGATGGTAGTTGTCCAGTCTGGAGAGAATGGTTGAAAATGGTTGTAAGGAGTGGCGCAATGGATTCTGCGCAAGTTTTCAGCACTCTGTTCGGTATGCCATCGGGGCCAGGGGATCTGGATGGATTCAAATTCCTCAGCAGTTTCAGGATGCCGTTTGCCTCCACGGACAAATTGTCGATGGTCGGGTAGGCTGGTCTGTCCATTGCTGGTAGTGCTGCTTCATCTTCTCTCGTGAATACCGAGCAGAACTGCTGCAGGAAGATCCGAGCTTTGGTGATGCTGTCACTATGAAGTGTAGAGCCTTTCTTCAGGGGTACTACTCCGACACTGTCCTGGCGTCTCGCTTTCACATATCGCCAGAATGGCTTGGAGCTGTTCTCCTTCAGGCCTTTTTTCAATTATAGCGTTTACGTACTCCCACTCGGTCCCCCTGAACTCTCTCCTGCATTCTTTTTGACAGAACTTGTAGTTTTTCCATTTACTGTATTTCTTTGCTTGTTTGTAATTCATCTTCAACAACTTCACATATATCACATAACCTCTCTTCTCTGGGAATGTTTGCATATCTTCCTCGTTCGATATTAAAAATGATAATAAAGATTTTTTATTTCGTACATTCCGAGTTCAAAGCAATGTTACTACATAGCTTGTGGATGAACAGCTGGATTGCCCACTCCCTCTTTCCCTATTCCCCGCCCCATTCCCTTATGTGTATCAAACCATCTGAATCTGTCTGTCTGTCTGTGTCTGTGTCTCTGTGTGTTTCTATCTCTGTCTGTACCACCCTGTTTATGTGACTCGCTGTCTTCCTGTCACCAGATCAACGTGTCTTTCTCTCCCGTGTCTTTGTCACTCTGTGTGTCTCTCTCTATGTCTCCCTGTCAATACATGTCTCTTCCCTCTCTTTCTTTCTTTGTGTGTCAAAGTGTCAATGTCAGTTTCACTCTCTGTCTCGCTGTCACTGTCGATGTCCATCTCTGTCTCTCTGTCACTCTGTGTCTCTCTCTGTGTCTACAACAGAGGGCACGCTGCACTGTCTATGTATTCCTCTCTCTCTCTCTCTCTGAGTCGCTATACCCAGTGCTCTGACCACCCAGCCATCATGCCCATGGATAGAAAACCATAAGAAATGAGCTTTACGGCCATCGGGGCAGTGAATTGATAGTCACTCTTTCTAAGGCACGGCATAGGAAGGCGGAGCCCAGTCCTGTCCTTTCGCTGTACTGACCTTCCCCAACCCCAGTCTGGTTCAATGCCGAAACGGGGGCCTCGAACCCTGATCACTGCTGAACGCTGGATCAGAAGTCCAACGCCTATCCAGAGACGACACATCTATCTCAGCACCTCGTGGTGTGACGACACATCTATCTCAGCACCTCGTGGTGTGACGACACATCTATCTCAGCACCTCGTGGTGTGACGACACATCTATCTCAGCACCTCGTGGTGTGACGACACATCTATCTCAGCACCTCGTGGTGTGACGACACATCTATCTCAGCACCTCGTGGTGTGACGACACATCTATCTCAGCACCTCGTGGTGTGACGACACATCTATCTCAGCACCTCATAGTGTGACGACATGTCTATCTCAGTACCTCGTGGTGTGACGACACATCTATCTCAGCACCTCGTGGTGTGACGACACATCTATCTCAGCACCTCGTGGTGTGACGACACATCTATCTCAGCACCTCGTGGTGTGACGACACAAGCTGGAGAATCAGGCGGTGGCCCAGTGGTAATGCGCCAGCCTAGGAAGCGAGTGCTTACGGGTTCGTGTCCCATATACAGACCAGAATTTTTGAATGGTGGTCTGGGTGCTAGTCTCACGGATGGGAGGATTGACCGAGGTCCCTTGTACAGTATGCACTTGGTGCAAGTAAAAAACACACGGCAATAACAACAACAAAATTTGCTGGTCCGTCATATCCATCTTTTCAATGGCATTACTCCCACGCCGCTCATTTCGAATTCCCCCACACACAATAACACCCGGGTTCGTCTGTCGCAGTTCCGGCGTCGGTAGTCCACAGGGAACCGTGGAGGTTAGGTCGCAAGGGGCCATACAACAGAGGGCACGCTGCACTGTGGCCGAGCCACTTCGTATTCAGGACAAGCCCCACTGATTGATTGATATGGATACTTATATAGCGCCTATCCTCGGTCGGAGACTAAGCTCTAAGCGCTTTACAAACACGAGGTCATTTGCACAACAGGCTGCCTACCTGGGTAGAGCCGACTGACGACTTAAATTCACATTACGTCAACAACTAAGAAATAGATAGATACAATTCTGGAAACGGAGAAAAAATGAATACAACAGATTAGACTTCTACAAAAAATTAAAAAAAACGATTATCAAATTGAGAATTATCTAACTCACAAACAAGCTCTTTGTCAACTCAGAATAAGCGCACATTATTTCAATATCGAACGAGGAAGATATACAAACATTCCCAGAGAAGAGAGGTTATGAGATATATGTGAAGTTGTTGAAGATGAATTACATTTCTTAGATACGTGTATCTTATTTCATAATTTGCGAAACCATCTACTTACAACTGTACAGCAGTATGATCATCAATCAAATGTGATCACTAGAAAAATACAAAACAATATCCTAAAACCAAGTGATTTATTCAGCTGCGATGACTGTCAAAATGCACTCGCCAATTACGTATTTCATTGCATGCGTATTAGATGGCCGTTTATTTCTTTGTTCCTTTTGTTCTTTGTTGTGTCTGTTAATCCTTCAGGATTTTTTGACAATAAATGAAGTCGAGTCGAGTCGAGTCGTATCACACACACACAGACACACACACAGACACACACACAGACACACACACACACACACACACACACACACACACACACACACACACACACACACACACACAGAGGAAAGCTAACCGAATTTCACAAAGAGAGATCTGTAATGGCATAGAGTAACACAACACAACACAACACAACACAACGCAAAGCGATGCAGTGCAAAGCAGTACAGTGTGTACAGTATGTACGCTGCCATGGAAGACGACCCGATACGACGCGACACGATGTGAAGTGAAGCGATGCCATCCAAAATGACCAGAAACAACTAAAGCACCAATGCACGACGCCGCACCAACCAAAGCACTTACCAGAATGCAGACAACCCACAAACACACTGATAAACCCAAGACACAACCAACTATCCAAGCAAGCAAGCAAGCAAGCAAGCAACCAGTCAACCAAGCAACCAACCAAGCAACCAGCACCAACCCAACCAACCAGTCAACCACAGCTACCTATTATATTTTCACCTATGAAGTAACACATGGCCTCCCCTAACCCCCCCTTTTCTTGAAAGAAGTGTCCCAAGCGTTTTTGAGTGAAAACAACAACAAAAAAGACCGCACAAAACGCGCACACACACACACAAAAAGACCGCACAGGAAGCCATGACCTTCCCCTCTCTCTTCTCGCCCCCGTGACATCAGAAATGACCCCCACCCCCTCACACACTGGACATCCTATGCCAGGTCAAAAATGACCCCCACACGAGAAAAGTACCTGGAGTTATTCTCTTTCCACACAACCCTTCCTGCCCACACCCTCTCTCTCTCTTTCTCTCTCTGTGTCTGTGTCTCTGTGTGCCTTCCTCTCCATTTCTGTATCTATCTTCACTCATTCCATCGTACCCCTCTCTTTGTTTCTTAACTATTTGTTTATTGTCCTTTTTTTCCTGTGACGTTATTATTGTGTCGTTCGTCTTTGTTGTTCCTGTCCTTGATACGTGTTTGTTCTTTTTCTTTTTAATGTGTTCGTGGGCTTTAACTACCACGTCCACATGTAAGAATGGGCTTTGATGTATATAACCACGTTTAGCCCACCATGGAGGCAGCCATTCTCCGTTTTCTATGGTATGCTGGCTGAAGGGGGTTGTGTTCGTGTTTTCATCACCCACCGAATGCTGACACGTTTTACGGGATCCCTAAGGAGCATATTTTGATCTTCTTCATGTGCATAGACAAGAAGGGGTTAGGATTAGTGCTTTCTGTACGTGTGCTGACCTTCACACACCGGGCGACTATACTGGAATCGTACTCAGGACACTCGGACTGAGAGTTCAGTACTCTATCTATCTATCTATATATTTCTCTCTCTAACTATCTATCTATTTTTAAGTTACAGATATAACTGTCCACTAAAAAGATTAAATATCTATTTACTTATATCTATATCTTTTGATTTACCTTAACACTTTCGCCCTCAGCTTCCTCAGGGAAACTTAAATTGAGAAGCAGAGTCTGAAAGAGATCAATACAGCATCCGTGTATCAAAGTGTTTAGCTATACGGTCACCATCCCACCTTGTCAAAAACAGCTCTAGCCGTCCTGTGTTTGTCCCACCCATCTTCTGTTGTTTGTTTTTTTAAATGAAACTCTTGATTAACTTTCTTGAAAATGCCTGATGGAGGAAGGTGGTACACTGGTTAAGACGTGTCATTGGCAATGCAGTGTCCATGAGGATCTGGGGCCTCACCCTGTTTCCAAAGTTGAACAAGAAAATCAAAGCGAGCGTCCAGTCATTCGGTTGAGACAATAAACCGAGGTCCCGTGTGCAGTATGCACTTGGCTGCACTGAAGAACATAAAGGCAACGTCAGTGTTGTCCTCTAGCACAAACTCCTGTCGATAGAACAGCTACACCTATTTTAATGCATGCACTCATGGCCTGACGAAGTGTATTGGGTTAAGGTGCTGGTCAGGCATCTGCCCAACAGATGTGGTGTAGCGTATATGGATACTGTCCGAACGTAGTGACGCCTCCTTGTGAAACTAAGAAACTGCTGGGACCAGTTCTGACTGGAGGGGGTACAATACTAAAGTGACATACACACACATACATACAATCCTTATCACCTTCCCTCCACCCTCTACCTCGGGTGGCAGGTAGGCGGGTATATCTGGGTGATGTTGTCTCCGCTTCAGTGACTGGTGACACAGTGGCATTGGCAGAGGCAGAGGACCCGCCGCTAAACACCGCAACGAGGGGAAATCAGCACTGATTGATACAGAGATTCGGCTATTCTCCGGCAAACAGACACACGTATTCTCTGCGGTTCTGCTGTTGTCACTGCTGCGGACCTCGGCTCCTCTGCTTCTGTTGGTTTGGGCCTGGCATTTTCCATTGCAGGCTTGTGTCACCAGCTTCCAACTGCCGTGGGGTCTTAACTTGTTCTGATCAGCTGTTATAAAAGTCGGTTGTGTCTGTCTGGTCCGACAGAAGGAGGTTCCAGCGAGAGGAGGGGGCGCCAGCAGCCATCTTGTTTTCTGTACTTTCGATTCCGTGTTGAGGTAAATGGATGAATGAGTGCGAGTGTTCATTTGTTTACAGACTTTCATGATTACACGATAAATAACTGGTGAAATGCATACATTTTTAAAACTAACGAATAGACGTTTTCTGCTCTCCTCCCCCCTCCCCCCCGGCCCCCTTGTTCCCTTCCTTCTTGTCTGTTACTGTTGTTGACATGTTTGTTTTCATTCATCTTTGCGATCAACTAGACTATTCACAATATGAGCAGCATTTCGAAAAATGATTTCTATTCTGTGCGCTGTTTCCTTTGAAGTGAAAATTTGAGATTCTGATGCTGCTGAAGATGAAGATGAAAATGATTGCTGTCATCATCATCATCGTCGTCGTCGTCGTCATTTTCTCCTCCTCCTCGTCCTTCTTCTCTTCCTCCTTCTTCATCACCCTCTTCCTATCCCGCCTCCTCCTCCTCCTTTTCCCATTTGTTCTTCTGAAAGACATTCTTGCTGCAGTTGTTGCATCGTTGTTTTAGTCGTTCTGTTCTGGAGGCGGAGAGAAGGGGCTGGAGGCTGTGAGGGGGCGGGGGGAGGTGGGACAGGGGGACGGGTGGTGGTGGTCATGGAGGATCAAGTAGTTTGGAGATGGGAGGAGGATAATATTTTGTGTGTATGTGTGTGTACGCGCGAGTGCATGTGTGTGCGTGTGCGTGCGTGCACGCGCGCGTGTGTGCGTGTGCGTGCGTGCACGCGCGTGTGTGTGTGTGTGTGCGTGCGTGTGTCTCTATGTGAGTGTATAGACAACAGACCAGTCTTGAGCCTTACAGTGATTCTGTGTACCTGTGTATAGACAATAAACCAGTATTGAGTAGTTTGTACTGCTGCTGCCTTTGTTGTGACAAACACTGGTCGGTGGTTCCAGCAATTGTTCTGTTTGTTTACCGGCGCGGCGGCCACATGCCATAATTCACACATATCTCAATGCATGAAAAAGTTATGCAATGTATTGGAAAAACGTGGCCCTAAACTTTTAATTCAAGTGGTGTGTTTTCTTTTTCTTTTCATCTGCTTCAGAGATAGCACAAGAGAAAGAGAGATGGGAGGGGGCTAGGGGGGGGGAGGGGGCGGACAGACGGGCAGAGAGAGAGAGAGAGAGAGAGATAGAAAGAGAGGAAATACTGATTTACCCAAAACCAAAAATTATTTCAGACAAACTGCACTTTGGACTGTACTTCGTGGGCATCAAAAACTTTGAAAAATAATTTGAATTCCATTTCATTTAAGTAATGTTCTCAGTACGCACACTGACAATTAATATTAGCCACACACATACAGACTATCTGTTTCAGCTAGAGACATCAAATCATGACACAATGTATCAAAAGACTGAGTTTCGTTGAAAAGTGTGCGTTTAACTATTATTTTGCACTACTGTTAACAATTGCTGCTTCTGCGTTATGTATTGCCCATCTCACCCTGAATGTCCACCTTTCCTGAACACTATCGTAGGGAT
The DNA here is from genome assembly GCF_041734735.1 of Babylonia areolata. Classification (NCBI taxonomy): domain Eukaryota; kingdom Metazoa; phylum Mollusca; class Gastropoda; order Neogastropoda; family Buccinidae; genus Babylonia; species Babylonia areolata. The sequence continues at coordinate 14,433,278 of NC_134908.1, forward strand.
TTTGTAAATGAGGGAGGGAAGGGGGAGGGAAGGAAGGGGAAAAGGTAGAGAAAGAAAGAGAGAGGAGGGGGGTTGAGGAAGCTAGGGAGAGGGGATGAAGGAGGGAGGCAGAGAAAGGGAGGGAAGGAGAGAGAGAGAGGAGCAGGGTGGTAGGGAGGGAGACAGAGCGAGACAGAGTGAGAGAGAGAGAGAGAGAGGGAGGCAGGACGGCAGAGAAAGAGAATGAGAGAGAGAATGAGGGAGGGGGGTATAGAGAGAGAAGGGGAGGGAGGGAGGTATTTAGAGGGAGGAGTGACTGACGGAGGCAGAGAAAGAGGGAGAGAGAGAGGGGGGGGGAAGGGGGATATATATATATATATATATATATATATATATAGAGAGAGAGAGAGAGAGAGAGAGAGAGAGAGAGAGAGAGAGATTCTTTATTTTCGAGGTTAATAGATAAGCAATGGCGAGCTTTTTTTTCACATCCAGTCCCCGCCCTGAAACAGGGTCTACACTACACAATGCTACATATAGATCATAGCGTGCACCACACAATACTACATCAAGTCATAAGAGAGACACACACAGAGACAGACAGACAGACGCTTTTCTTTTTTTTCCTTTTTCTTTTTGACGCTTTGGCACTTTAATGTTATTGGCCATGAGGTCCTTAGAGAGAGAGAGAGAGAGAGAGAGAGAGAGAGAGAGAGAGAGGTGTCAAACATGTTTTAATTGTCAAGCCTCTGGCCCATAACAACAGGAGTCACAGGAAAATGTAGTGCATGCAACATGTGTTGATTTACATATCGTTCAGGCATTTTCTTCACAGAGAAAGAGAGAGAGAGAGAGAGAGAGAGAGAGAGAGAGAGAGAGAGAGAATAAGTTATAATTTTGCATGCATCCACAGGTACCAAAGACCACCCAAACTTGGAAAGCGGACGAACGGAACAGAGCTTTTCATTGGTTGGAGACATGGACAAGGTACAACCTACAGGTAAGTGAGCATCATCAAGACGTCAGCCTGCGTCATCACCACGTCACCTGACCCTTCCCCATTAAACTGCGGGATTTGTCGTCTGGTGTCGCCTGGTGTCGTCTGGTGTCGCCTCGCTCCTCATTGTTGTATCGTCTTTCCAGTCTTTTTTGTTCGGGGCTTTTCGTTTTTTTTCTCTCTTTCTCTCTCTCGCTCTCTATCTTTGTGTGTGTGTGTGTGTGTGTGTGTGTGTGTGTGTGTGTGTGTGTGTGTGTGTGTGTGCACTGTAGCCTACTTCTTTTGAATCCTTAGAACAAATGCACCGAAGCCATACCGACTTTTCAGGTTCCTCAGGACAGCTTCAGTTTATCAACAGCCCCCAGGCACACAGACCATGACACCTGATGGGCTGTGTGACGTTCCTGAGGGGGTCAGGGGGTGGGGGTCAGGGGGTGGTCTTTCGTACAGACAGTCTGAGGACGTGCTCCTCTATGCTTTTCAATGCCTGGAGATTTGTTGTTGTTGTTATGACTGCATAGGTTATGACTGCATAGAAGAATCGCGAAATAACTAAATAAATAGATGAATAAATGAATACATACATAAATACAAAAATGCATAGATGAATGCATAAATTAATAAATAAATAAATAAACAAATAAATGAATCGATAAATATATGAATAATAAACTAAATGAAACAATGACGATTACAGTAGGGCAGTTGATGAATTAAAAAAGAAAAGTAAATAAGAAACAGAAATAACAGCCACAACAGAAGTAACAGCATAAGTAGCAGTAACAGTTATAGTATTACCAGTAGCAACAGCGGTAGCAGAAGCAGCAGTCGACAATAGCAGTATACAGCAGCGATAGCAGCAGCAGTAGACAGCAGCAGTAGAAAGCAGCAACAGCAGCAGTAGAAAGCGATAGAAGCAGCAGTAGAAAGCAGTAGAAAGCGATAGCAGCAGCAGCAGTAGAAAGCAGCGACAGCAGCAGCAAAAGCAGCAGCGATAGCAGCAACAGCAGTAGAAAGCAGCAACAGCAGCAATAGAAAGCAGCAGCAGCAGTAGAAAGCAGTAGAAAGCGATAGCAGCAGTAGAAAGCGATAACAGCAGTAGAAAGCGATAGCAGCAGCAGCAGTAGAAAGCAGCAGCAGTAGAAAGCAGTAGAAAGCGATAGCAGTAGAAAGCAGCAGCAATAGCAGCAACAGCATTAGAAAGCAGCAGCAGTAGAAAGCAGCGACAGCAGCAGCAGCAGTAGAAAGCAGCAGCAGCAGCAGTAGAAAGCAGCAGAAAGCGATAGCAACAGCAGTAGAATACAGCGATAGCAGCAGCAACAGCAGTAGAATACAGCGATAGCAGCAGCAGCAGTAGAAAGCAGTGACAGCAGCAGCAGTAGAAAGCAGCTACAGCAGCAGCAGTAGAAAGCAGCGACAGCAGCAGCAGCAGTAGAAAGCAGCGACAGCAGTAGAAAGCAGCGACAGCAGCAGTAGAATACAGCGACAGCAGCAGTAGAAAGCAGCGACATCAGCAGCAACAGCAGTAGAATACAGCGATAACAGCAGCAATAGCAGCAGCAGCAGCAACAGCAGTAGAAAGCAGCGATAGCAGCAGCAGCAGTAGAAAGCAATAGCAGCAGCGACAGCAGCAGCAACAGCAGTAGAATACAGCGACAGCAGCAGCAACAGCAGCAGAAAGCAGCGACAGCAGCAGCAACAGCAGTAGAATACAGCGATAGCAGCAGCAAGAACAACAGTAGAATACAGCGATAGCAGCAGCAACAGCAGCAGAAAGCAGCAGCAGCAACAACAACAGTAGAATACAGCTGCAATAACAACAGTAGAATACAGCGATAGCAGCAGCAGCAACAACAGTAGAATACAGCGATAGCAGCAGCAGCAACAACAGTAGAATACAGCGATAGCAGCAGCAGCAGTAGAAAGCAGCGACAGCAGCAGCAGCAGTAGAAAGCAGCGACAGCAGCAACAACAGCAGTAGAATACAGCGATAGCAGAAGCAACAGCAGCAGAAAGCAGCGATAGCAGCAGCAGCAGCAGCAACAACAACAGCAGAATACAGCGATAGCAGCTGCAACAACAGTAGAATACAGCGATAGCAGCAACAACAGTAGAATACAGCGATAGCAGCAGCAGCAGCAACAGCAACAACAACAACAGTAGAATACAGCGATAGCAGCAGCAGCAGTAGAAAGCAGCGACAGCAGCAGCAGCAAGAGCAGTAGAATACAGCGATAGCAGAAGCAACAGCAGCAGAAAGCAGCAGCAGCAACAACAACAGTAGAATACAGCGATAGCAGAAGCAACAGCAGCAGAAAGCAGCGATAGCAGCAGTAGAAAGCAGCGATAGCAGCAGCAGCAACAGCAGTAGAATACAGCGATAGCAGAAGCAACAGCAGCAGAAAGCAGCGATAGCAGCAGTAGCAACAACAACAACAGTAGAATACAGCGATAGCAGCAGCAACATCAGTAGAATACAGCGATAGCAGCAGTAACAGCAACAGAAAGCAGCGATAGCAGCAACAACAACAGTAGAACACAGCGATAGCAGCAGCAGCAACAACAGTAGAATAGAGCGATAGCAGCAGCAGCAGCAGTAGAATACAGCGATAGCAGAAGCAACAGCAGCAGAAAGCAGCAGCAGCAACAACAACAGTAGAATACAGGATAGCAGCAACAACAGTAGAATACAGCGATAGCAGCAGCAGCAACAACAGTAGAATACAGCGATAGCAACAGCAGCAGAAAGCAGCAGCAGGAACAGCAGTAGAAAGCAGCGATAGCAGCAGCAGTAGAAAGCAGCGATAGCAGCAGCAGCAGTAATATTAGTAACAGAGGCGGGGAGGGCGGGGGGGGGGGGGGGGGGGGAGATGAATGAAGAGGAGGAGAAGGAGGAAAAGGAGCAGTTGGAGGCGAAAGATGAGGCTTATCGGCAGCAGAAGAAGTAGCACAGTGGCAATAATTCTGTCATGAGAAATGATAGTGACGGCAGCAGCAGTGCGGTGGTACAGTCTCCCGGGTGAAGCGCGCCACACGGACTGGTGTCGAATTCCATACAGACATGTCATGACCACACAGCGCTGCGGACAAGTGTGACATATTTTCTGTGTCATAAGCTTTCTATGACATAAGCTTCTGTGACACGTTTTTTTCTGATGACAAAAGCTTTCTGTGAAATGCGGTGTTTGGCATAACTTACTGTGACGTAAGTTTCTTGTGACATAACTTTCTGTGAGATAATTTCTCTGTGACACAGCCTTCAGAGACGTAGGTAGGTTTTCGTAGACACAACCTGCTGTTTCGGTGACGTGAATTTCCTGTGACGTAACATTCTGTGGAGTGATGACCTAGAGGTAACGCGTCCACCTAGGAAGCGAGAGAATCTGTGCGCGCTGGTTCGAATCACGGCTCAGCCGCCGATATTTTCTCCCCGTCCACTAGACCTTGAGTGGTGGTCTGGACGCTAGTCATTCGGATGAGACGAGATCCCGTGTGCAGCATGCACTCAGCACACGTAAAAGAACCCACAGCAACAAAAAGGTTGTTCCTGGCAAAATTCTGTAGAAAAATCCACTTCGATGGGAAAAATAAAACTGCATGCAGGAAAAAACAAAAAAATGGGTGGCGCTGTAGTGAAGCGACGCGCTATCCCTGGGTAGAACAGCCCGGATTTCACACAGAGAAATCTGTTGTGACAAAATTAGAAAATACAAGTTCTCTGTGACAGACACTGAGACAGGGCGCTGACACGCATTTTGACCCGATGATAAAAGTCACACACGCCTCGCAACTGACAGAATGCGTGGGAGGGGAACGACCACGCTTTCTCGCAATCACACGCTTTCTCATAAATTAATACCCCACCCACACCCCCAAACCCACGATTTCTTTCAAAGCGAGAGAAATCTTGGGATTTAGAGAAAGCGTGGGCTTACACCCCCTTTCCCCTAACGGTGGACTCACGGTGAAGTGATTGACGAAATGGGTGCCACAACAACAATACTAATTGAGTATTCATATAGCGCAGAATCTAGTGTACAGACGAATCGAAGCGCTTTCACCCACACGACTTTCACGCGTATACCTTGATCTGAATCAACGGGATGAAAGACAAAACTCCTGTCACGTGACAGGATGATCTCAAACTAGGTCAGCGGGGCATCGTTCAGTTAGGGGATAGAGTGCGGTGCAGAAACAAACATCTGGACGTGTTCAGAATTGGGTCACGGGCACGTGGGTGTTTTTCACCTTCGGGGTGTCAAAGCTCAAGGCACTGTGGGCTGAAACTGATGTTCTCTCTCTCTGTGAGAGGATATGTGTGGTGTTGTGTATGCGTGTGGGTTTGGGCATATTATGTGCAATGATGTGCGAGTGTTGGTGTTGCCAATAGCAATAACATTTGTGTCATTGTCACTGTCGGTCTCTCTCCCCCCCCCCCCTCTCTGTATACCAATGTGTATGTGCAAGTTAAACGTTTCACTGTATATCCCGCTTCTAAGGTCTTTCTGAATAAACCATGTGTGTGTGTGTGTGTGTGTGTGTGTGTGTGTATGTGTGTGTGTTCCAGTTCATGCCTGTTTTCATGATTATGCCTAAAACCCAAGATGATGGAAAATTCGCCAGTCATTGATTAAATGGTTTAAAATGAAGGCTTTCTGGATTTCCCAACTTGTGCTTAATATGAAAGATCTATCTGCTTAAAACATTGTAAAATAAAACAATCTTAAGACGAGTTTAAAATGAAAGAAACCCGCTTTGTCAAAGGCTACTTGTTATGATGAAACAAAAAATCAGAAGGGAGATGCAAGTTGTGCAGCCAGAGTTTCGTATCACTGACGTCAGCAAAAGTGTCAGCGACACCGTCACATCATGAAGGCAGCACGCTCTGCAGACACCTGAGCTGAACGTCGCTCACACCTGCCGTCACCTTTCCCTTGTTGCACAGTACGGGGTGAACCCGATACCATTGTCTCCAGAGGCGCAGAGGTCACATCCCTTCTCCCTCTGCCTTCAGGACTCCATCACAGTCACGTTAAGTGCCTTTTGCAATTCAGGTCAAAAAGAAAAAGGAGAAAAAAGAAAAGAAAAGAAAAGAAAACCAAAGAAGAAAGAAGAACAAAAGAAAGAAAGAAGAAGAAGAAAAGGAAAAAAACAACGAAAGAAGCAACCACTCTTTAACTACGTATCATGTAAATGTTGGATGTCAGCAAAGAGCACCTTTTTCATTTTAGAAGTGGTGACGTACGCTTGAGGGGATGGGGAGAGAAGGGACAGGGTGGTGGTAGGTAGGGAACACGGTTTGAGGGGTGGGTTGGGTTGGGGGCGGTAAGTGGATGGGGCGATACCGAATCCAGTGAATACTGGCACACCTGGAGGAGAAAGAGGAGGAGGAGGAGGGAAGTGGAGTGTTCCGGTTCACTGGATCATGTACTTTCTTAGGCCTCCAGCCAGAACAAAAAGGGACAAAGTGACTTTTACCATGTCTGTGGGGTGTCACCAGCCGGACCGGGTTGTGTGAGGTGATCTGAGGGTGCACCACTTCAACACACCACACAGCGGACCTGGGCACACAAAGTAAGCCACAGGCACCTGATCACCCACATCCTTCAACTCAACAACAACAACAACAACGTGTACAGCGTAACAGAAACATCCCGTGTTGAGAAGGAAAGTCATGACAATGATGTAACCAGCAGGGGCCTACACTTTCCCAGACCAGCCATTTCGTGTGTCCAGTTGAAGACTTCAGTTACCGAACGAAAAAAATCCATCCGTTTCTAAAAAGTGGTGACAGAATTAATTTACCAAAGCTGCAGTATTCTTCAGGCACTTTCAAGCCACGTTTTCCTGTTCAACGCGTCGCCGGTGGGCTTCGTTGTTTTGACGCACACGAATGGTTGCATGTCCCACTGTACACTGTCTCAACAGGCGAAGTTTCTGCTTTTGAACAATCACTTTTTGCTTAGATTTTCTGTTGTATCTCTTAGCTTTTAGTTTCTTCAGAAATGGTTTGACGCGGTGATCTAATTTTCGTACTAACAGCTCGCCTTTGTGATTTGACACATATTTGTTCATTTAAATTTGTATCAAAGGTCACTGACAGTTTTATGTAGGATGGCCACAATAGAACACGTGGGCGAGGATGTATTTTACGAAGCAAATCAAGGAAATCCGGTGGCTGACAACGGTATCGTGTCTCCATGCGAGTCTGCCGACACAAAGACACATAACGAACCTTCTCACACATCAGGTTCTGAACCCACATTCAGCAGTGGCGTCGCCAAAGACAACAAGGACACAGCGAGAGAACGAGGAGAAGAGGGCACACAAGGTGAGGCACCCAGCAACAACGGCCCGGAGACCCCCGTGACCCCCGCACAGGACGGGGATAACACAAACACAAGTGAGGCCTCTCCTCTGGAACGCTTCAGCCAGGCCTTTTCTCTGCTGACGCAGAAAGCGCACGAAACGTCGTCTGGCTCCACCACTGCCCACCCCCTCACCTTCCTCACCGCCCCGGCAGACCCTAGACTGTCTCCCTCAGACCTGAAAACTCGCCGCTTTTCTCCAGCTGGACGTCAAAGCGCCGTGAAGGAACCGTTCGTTACAGTGTCTGCTGAAGCCCGCACAGAGGCCGAGGGGATTCCCGGTGACACTCATGGTTCTGAAACAGCAGGGAAGGACTCTGAAAACGAAGAAACGAATGGGTCGGAGAGCCTTCCGGCGTTACGCATCACTGAAGACAGCAACGATGCATCAGACAGTTCTGCTGAAAGCAAGAGGATTGGTGACCGGGAGAACAAGCCTGAATCTGGACAGACTGTTAGTGGTAATCAGACCAACGAAGAACATCTGAGTAACGGAGTTCAGTTGAAGGAGAACCCTACCCCCACAAACCCCGAAGAGTCATTCCATGTTCCAGGATTGTCAACACCACCAGCAGCTGCAGAAGGAAGATGGTACACAAAGAAACAACTCAGACCGATCTTTGGCATGTTTAGCCAGTCACAAAGAACCGATAACTTAGCGGGAGGAAAAGCCAGGAATGGGCTGCTGGACCCAAACCAGCCAACGAATCAACCCAGCGTCAACGCCACACCCAGGACCAGATCCTCACTGAACAGAAAAGCGGAAACTGGGACCGAACCGGATAAACCTCTAAACGGAAGCGTTCCCGTTGACGACAACACAGCCAGAGCTTCCTCTTCCTCCCTCCCCAAGTCCAGCAGCAGCACCGCTTCCTCAGCCACAGGCAGAGAAAACACGGGCTCTCTGAAGAACAAAACAAACATGGACGAGAGTTCAACCACAGCAGAGCTACAGGACCAGAGCAGTGAGAAACCCAGAGAGACCGGGCCCTGGTCTTCAGAGAAGCCGTCGGATGACAAGGACGGCGAGGACAGGGGCCAGTCTGAGGACAGGAGCGATGAAGAGGACGATGGACAGTCGTCATGTGACGAGGACCAAAGCCCAGGTGTGATCTGGTTGAGTGACGTGTTGTGGCTGAGTGACGTGTTGTGGTTGAGTGACGTGTTCTGGTGTTGTGGCTGACTGACGTGTTGTGGCTGAGTGACGTGTTGTGGTTGAGTGTCGTGTTGTGGCTGACTGACGTGTTGTGGTTGAGTGTCGTGTTGTGTGGCTGAGTGTCGTGTCGTGTTGTGGTTGAGTGACGTGTTGTGTGGCTGAGTGACGTGTTGTGGCTGAGTGTCGTGTTGTGTGGCTGAGTGTCGTGTTGTGTGGCTGAGTGTCGTGTTGTGGTTGAGTGTCGTGTTGTGGCTGAGTGACGTGTTGTGGCTGAGTGACGTGTTGTGGATGAGTGTCGTGTTGTGTGGCTGAGTGACGTGTTGTGGGCTGATGACGTGTGTGTGGTTAGTGTCGTGTTGTGTGGCTGAGTGTCGTGTTGTGGCTGAGTGTCGTGTTGTGGCTGAGTGACGTGTGTGGCTGAGTGTTGTGGCTAAGTGACGTGTTGTGGATGAGTGACGTGTTGTGGTTGAGTGTCGTGTTGTGTGGTTGAGTGTCGTGTTGTGGTTGAGTGTCGTGTTGTGTGGCTGAGTGTCGTGTTGTGGTTGAGTGTTGTGGTTGAGTGACTTGTGTGGCTGAGTGTCGTGTTGTGTCGCTGAGTGTTGTGTTGTGGTTGAGTGACTTGTCCTGGTGTTGTGACTGACTGACGTGTTGTGACTGACTGACGTGTTGTGGTTGAGTGACGTGTTGTGTGGCTGTGTCGTGTTGTGTGGCTGACTGACGTGTTGTGGCTGAGTGACGTGTTGTGGTTGAGTGTTGTGGTTGAGTGACGTGTTGTGGTTGAGTGACGTGTTGTGTGGCTGAGTGACGTGTTGTGGCTGACAGGTTGAGTGACGTGTTGTGGCTGACAGGTTGAGTGACGTGTTGTGGCTGAGTGACGTGTTGTGGCTGAGTGACGTGTTGTGGCTGACAGGTTGAGTGTCGTGTTGAGGCTGAGTGACGTGTTGTGGCTGACAGGTTGAGTGACGTTGTGGCTGAGTGACGTGTTGTGGCTGAGTGACGTGTTGTGGCTGAGCGTCGTGTTTGTTCTGTTGTTATTTCCCGCTGTAATACAGTCCGGAAAAAATGGAGCAGAGGTGGTTTTATTGTCCTGTGACCGTCTGTCAGTCTCTGTACATCTGTCTGTCTCTTTCTCTCTCCCCCTCTTTCTTTCATCCCTTCCTCATCCTTCCCTCTTTCAAGCCCTCCCCTTCTCCCCTCTCTGTATGTATGTCTGCCTCTCACTCCCTTCTGCCTGTCTCTCACCCTCTTCTGTCCATCTGTCTGTTTCTCACTCCCGTCTGTCTGTGTGTCTGTCATTCCCTTCTGTCTGTTTCTGTCTCTCACTCATGTCTGTGTCCCACTTTTCTTTCCTCTCCCCTCCTACCCTCTTTCATGCCCTCCTCTGTTAAGCAAGAGAGTGAAAGACAGACTAGACTAAAGAGAAGCAACATTTACATGCGAGTTCAGTCTCAATCTCCCGCACTCTTCCGTAAACAAGACATGTATTGCCTCTGAACCTATATAATTTAACAACAACAACAAAAAATCACAAATTGTTCTGCTTAAGCAATTAGTAGACACACGCACACTCACAAACGCAGGCATCCGATTTCGAGTCTGGGGAATGCTGACTTCTGTTCTTCAATGTTTCTGTGGGTCCACGAACTGAACAGTCAACTCATATCACCTCTGGTCTTGTGCCGCACACACAAATTTCGCGGTTCTTTAGGACGCGTCTTAGTCTTCAAGACACGTGTTGTCTCGAGGCTGCACCAGCCTCATCAGACCACAGCCAGGTCTGTCCCGCTCCAGTCTCCCCGGACTGGGCCGCTACCACGTCTCCTCGGACAGTGGGTTGATCCCGTCTCCTCGGACTGGGCTGTCCCTACGTCTGCGCCGGAACTCTGGGACGGTGTATTAAGACCCGTAAGATATATGCTCTATATAATTTCCACATTCCCCTTTCACCTAATTCATCCTTTTCCATTCATGCCCTTACTTATATTAGTTAAAATAATTATTTTTGGGATATCCACGGACTCTCCAATTATCAAATATAAGTTTCTCATGAAGGCCATGCTGCTTACATGACAAAAAGAGGAAAACATTTATTCATAATCCATGCGTCGGGACTAACAAGGGTAACGGAATATCTAACAGTGATTCCCAGGTTATTATGAAAAACATGGCCACGTTTCTCAACATTTAGAAATATAAAGATAGCAGAATTCTATACTGCCTTTGCTCTTCATGCTAGCAATTATATGAACAGAGAACATACTAGCCTTTGGTCAATTTGCGGTGTAGTCAAGTTTACGCAATAAATCGCAAAGCATAGTTCCACCAAAATATGCACAACAAATATTAACTACATTTACGGAACATAAAAAAACATGCTTACACAAAAAGACTAACTATATCTTTAAACTCTTATGAAAAATAATATGTAATTACCTGTAGCCAGAACCTCAGAGCATCAACAACCAGACATTTTTCGTCCAAGCCTCTGCCACAGACTGTGTGTCGCTAGCCAGTTGAACCGGGCAGAGAAAAATATACTCATGGACCAGCACAAAAAACACGTGCAAATAAACATTAGCACTTGAATTCTCCTGCACGAGGAAATCAGATTGTGACACTCCGTAACACCCTTCTCCTTTCTCTGTCACTGTCTGTCTGTCTGCCTGTCTCTCACTCCAGTCCATTCTGTTAGTCTGTCTCTCCCTCCCTCCCTCTGCCTCCCTTTTCCCGTTCCCTCTTCCCCCACTATGTCTCTCACTGCCTGTCTCTCTCTCTGTCTTTCTGTGGTTCGTTTTGTCCACTGTTGTCTGTCCGTTCCTCTCTCCTTTCTCTGTCCTCTCTCAGTTCTCTCTCTGTCCGTTCCTCTCTCCTTTCTCTGTCCGTTCCTCTCTCATCTCTCTGTCCGTTCCTCTCTCATTTCTCTGTCCGTTCCTCTCTCTCATTTCTCTGTCCGTTCCTCTCTCTCATTTCTCTGTCCGTTCCTCTCTCATCTCTCTGTCCGTTCCTCTCTCATCTCTCTGTCCGTTCCTCTCTCTCATTTCTCTGTCCGTTCCTCTCTCATTTCTCTGTCCGTTCCTCTCTCATTTCTCTGTCCGTTCCTCTCTCATTTCTCTGTCCCTTCCTCTCTCTCATCTCTCTGTCTGTTCCTCTCTCATCTCTCTGTCTGTTCCTCTCTCATCTCTCTGTCCGTTCCTCTCTCTCATTTCTCTGTCTGTTCCTCTCTCATTTCTCTGTCCGTTCCTCTCTCATTTCTCTGTCCCTTCCTCTCTCTCATCTCTCTGTCTGTTCCTCTCTCATCTCTCTGTCCGTTCCTCTCTCTCATTTCTCTGTCCGTTCCTCTCTCATTTCTCTGTCCGTTCCTCTCTCATTTCTCTGTCCGTTCCTCTCTCATTTCTCTGTCCGTTCCTCTCTCTGTCCGTTCCTCTCTCTTTCTCTGTCCGTTCCTCTCTCATCTGTCTGTCCGCTCCTCTCTCATCTCTCTGTCCGTTCCTCTCTCTCATTTCTCTGTCCGTTCCTCTCTCATTTCTCTATCTGTTCCTCTCTCATTTCTCTGTCCGTTCCTCTCTCATTTCTCTATCTGTTCCTCTCTCTCATTTCTCTGTCCGTTCCTCTCTCATTTCTCTATCTGTTCCTCTCTCCTTTCTCTGTCCGTTCCTCTCTCTCATTTCTCTGTCCGTTCCTCTCTCTGTCCGTTCCTCTCTCATTTCTCTGTCCGTTCCTCTCTCATCTCTCTGTCCGTTCCTCTCTCATCTCTCTGTCCGTTCCTCTCTCATTTCTCTGTCCGTTCCTCTCTCTGTCCGTTCCTCTCTCATCTCTCTGTCCGTTCCTCTCTCATTTCTCTGTCCGTTCCTCTCTCTCATTTCTCTGTCCGTTCCTCTCTCTGTCCGTTCCTCTCTCATTTCTCTGTCTGTTCCTCTCTCATCTCTCTGTCCGTTCCTCTCTCATTTCTCTGTCTGTTCCTCTCTCATCTCTCTGTCCGTTCCTCTCTCATCTCTCTGTCCGTTCCTCTCTCCTTTCTCTGTCTGTTCCTCTCTCATTTCTCTGTCCGTTCCTCTCTCATCTCTCTGTCCGTTCCTCTCTCATTTCTCTGTCCGTTCCTCTCTCATTTCTCTGTCCGTTCCTCTCTCATTTCTCTGTCCGTTCCTCTCTCTCATTTCTCTGTCCGTTCCTCTCTCTGTCCGTTCCTCTCTCATTTCTCTGTCCGTTCCTCTCTCATCTCTCTGTCCGTTCCTCTCTCATCTCTCTGTCCGTTCCTCTCTCTCATTTCTCTGTCCGTTCCTCTCTCTCATTTCTCTGTCCGTTCCTCTCTCTGTCCGTTCCTCTCTCATTTCTCTGTCCGTTCCTCTCTCTCATTTCTCTGTCCGTTCCTCTCTCTCATTTCTCTGTCCGTTCCTCTCTCTGTCCGTTCCTCTCTCATTTCTCTGTCCGTTCCTCTCTCCTTTCTCTGTCTGTTCCTCTCTCATTTCTCTGTCTGTTCCTCTCTCATTTCTCTGTCCCTTCCTCTCTCTCATCTCTCTGTCTGTTCCTCTCTCATCTCTCTGTCCGTTCCTCTCTCTCATTTCTCTGTCCGTTCCTCTCTCATTTCTCTGTCCGTTCCTCTCTCATCTCTCTATCCGTTCCTCTCTCATCTCTCTGTCCGTTCCTCTCTCATTTCTCTGTCCGTTCCTCTCTCATTTCTCTGTCCGTTCCTATCTCTGTCCGTTCCTCTCTCTTTCTCTGTCTGTTCCTCTCTCATCTCTCTGTCTGTTCCTCTCTCATCTCTCTGTCCGTTCCTCTCTCTCATTTCTCTGTCCGTTCCTCTCTCATTTCTCTATCTGTTCCTCTCTCATTTCTCTGTCCGTTCCTCTCTCATTTCTCTATCTGTTCCTCTCTCTCATTTCTCTGTCCGTTCCTCTCTCATTTCTCTATCTGTTCCTCTCTCCTTTCTCTGTCCGTTCCTCTCTCTCATTTCTCTGTCCGTTCCTCTCTCTGTCCGTTCCTCTCTCATTTCTCTGTCTGTTCCTCTCTCATCTCTCTGTCCGTTCCTCTCTCATTTCTCTGTCTGTTCCTCTCTCTCATTTCTCTGTCCGTTCCTCTCTCATCTCTCTGTCCGTTCCTCTCTCTTTCTCTGTCCGTTCCTCTCTCATTTCTCTGTCCGTTCCTCTCTCATCTCTCTGTCCGCTCCTCTCTCATTTCTCTGTCCGTTCCTCTCTCATTTCTCTGTCCGTTCCTCTCTCTCATTTCTCTGTCCGTTCCTCTCTCTGTCCGTTCCTCTCTCATTTCTCTGTCCGTTCCTCTCTCATCTCTCTGTCCGTTCCTCTCTCATCTCTCTGTCCGTTCCTCTCTCTCATTTCTCTGTCCGTTCCTCTCTCTGTCCGTTCCTCTCTCTCATTTCTCTGTCCGTTCCTCTCTCATGTCTCTGTCCGTTCCTCTCTCCCATTTCTCTGTCCGTTCCTCTCTCTGTCCGTTCCTCTCTCATGTCTCTGTCCGTTCCTCTCTCATCTCTCTGTCCGTTCCTCTCTCATTTCTCTGTCCGTTCCTCTCTCATCTCTCTGTCCGTTCCTCTCTCATCTCTCTGTCCGTTCCTCTCTCCTTTCTCTGTCCGTTCCTCTCTCATTTCTCTGTCCGTTCCTCTCTCATCTCTCTGTCCGTTCCTCTCTCTCATTTCTCTGTCCGTTCCTCTCTCTGTCCGTTCCTCTCTCATCTCTCTGTCCGTTCCTCTCTCATGTCTGTGTCCGTTCCTCTCTCATCTCTCTGTCCGTTCCTCTCTCATCTCTCTGTCTTTTTCTATCATCAAAATAGAGAAAGTAAGAAAGAGCGAGAGCGAGTGAATTAAAAAAAAAAGATGAAGAAGGAGACTACGACGACGAAGAAGACGAAGAGAGAGAGAGAGAGAGAGAGAGAGAGAGAGAGAGAGAGAGACGGGGGTAATTATCTGTCCTCTTCAATTGTTTTTTCTCTGTCCCAAAGAGACTGGGACACTGGGACCTAATGAGGCGTGTCTCTCAGCCTTAAGGTAAAGGAGAGGAGACAAATCATGCCACAAGCGAGAGACAAAGATCTGGAAGCTTGCAGCCAAAGCTAGCTAATCGGTCGATAAAAGTCAGCTCCAGTAATCACGTTATCACCGAGAATATTTATTATATTGTATTGTCTTGTATTATATTGTATGTCACGACAGATTTCTCCATGTTGAAATAATAATAATAATAATAATAATAATAATTCCATATGATTTTTAAATCGTATTGCTTTCCCCGGGGAGTGCTTGTCGACAGGAGGAGGAATTTTGTTTAATGTCCCGTCACACATATCGGTGATTGAAGACATGGAGATGTGAATGAATGGAGGGTTGGGGGAAACTGGGCAAATGAGGGTGAAATGAGGATGAAATTGAAAAAAAATCTAAATACAATTACAGGAAATTACTTAAAGGACTTCGTAAAAGAGAAGTCGTCAAACTGACAAGCGAAACAACTGATAATGAATGCAAAAAGTCAAAAACATCAACGTTCTCAGTCACTTGTGAAGACACACTTTCGTGTACATAAGGCTTCATCAAGCTACAGTAAAAAAAATATATGCTTAATTGTCAGGTTACTAAAGCATATGTACTTGACAGAACAATACTTGGTCCGTAATGATTTTGATAATAGTCTGAGAGCTAAACTCAGAATTGGTCTGCGAATCGGACCAAAGTCTGAGAGAGTCAACTGACGAGGTTTTAGACTTGAATTCAAGCACCTATAAAAGTCTCTTTCTAATATATTGCTTATTTCCTTGTATGACAATGGGCAATATACTTTTATACTATCTATATGATTCTTTGCTCCCCTTTTTGCTGCCCTGTCTGCTTGGTCGTTATAAAGGAATCCAGTGAGGGATAGTATCCACCAAAAATCAACATTTGTACCCCTCACAAATCATCATGGCCTGGCTTCGCTGACGAAGATCTAGGAAGGGCGTTGTCCACGTCTGATGCAGGCACGCTCATGGCTGACAAGGCCAATGCGGGAAAAGCAGAGTCGGCCGCAGCGGCTGCAAGGGAAAGTCTGGTCTGGGTTCGCGGCTGCAGCGTCGTGGTTCTTCCTCCTTCTGCGTTTGTCCTCAAGGCTGGCCCTGCGGTTGTTTTCGAAGGAGGAGACAGCTTGGTGGATGGTGCGTCGCCAGGTCTCTCGATCAGCGGCTACTGCGGACCACTGGCGATGGTCAATGTGACAGGCACCGAGAGCTTTCTTCAAGGAGTCTTTGTATCTCTTCTTGGGTGCTCCTCTGTCACGGTGGCCAGTGGACAGTTCGCTATACAGCGCGATCTTGGGCAGGCGGTGGTCCTCCATCCTGGACACGTGCCCTGCCCAACGTAGCTGGGTCTTTAGCAGCACTGCCTCGATGCTGTAGGGAGTGCAATAAATACCTAATTTCAAACAATAAATCTTCTCTTTGATTATTGTAAAAAAAAGGAGCAAACTTTTTAAAACAGATTGAGAATCAACACAAAATAGGATATTACTTACTATGATCGGTATATCAACAAGATGATTTAAAGCCATAAGGATGGCCACCAATTCAGCTGTAAAAATTGAATGTCCCTTACCTAAATAATATGATTTTTCTGTTTTTAGGTCAGGAATGACAAAAGCAGATCCTGCACTGCTATCATCCAGGATCAGTGTAAACTTTTAAATGATAATCAAAATTTTCTTCTAATTCAATTTTGACAGATCCTGCTATTATATGTGAGATTCTCCTTTTCTTGTGTCAGAAGCACATATGTTGACATATGTTTGCTTTTGTTAACTCCCAGGGAGGCACAGGTGTCACCAGAACACGAGGTGCCATATCATGCAAATCAATGTCTGAAGTATTTAAAATATCTGCCACATATGTGCGAATGGTTTGTAGATTTGAATTATTTTGTGCATTTTTTTGAAAATCAATATCAGACCCAATATTTAATTCCTCAAAATCATCCACTGCTGTACATCTCACAATATATTTAGCAGAACTTAATTTACTGATTTCATCTAGTGGTAGAATACCCGCAAGCTTATAGGCTTCTGAGGTCTTAGTATGCACAGGTACTCCTAATGCCAGTTTCACAGCTTTACTGTCAATTATTCGCAGCTTCTTTAGAAACGTCCGTGGAGCAGAAAAGAAGATTTCTTGACCGTAGGTCAATCTTGATCTTACGAGAGATGTTGCTAAATGTAAAAGAATTTTGGGGTCTTGTCGACAAAATGCAGCGCCAGACTTGATATTTTCTTCTTCTTCTTCTTCTTCTTTTTCTATTTATTATTATCGTATATTATCTTCTTCTTTGTCTTCTTCTTCTGATTCTTATTGTTATTATTTATTATTATTATTATATTATCGTCTACAAGTATATTTGTTTTGTTATCAAAAAAGCTTATTCCACACACACACACGCACACAAATTGCCTGTGACAACCCTTTTGTTGCTGTTAAAAAAAAAAAATTACGGGTGCTAAATTCACGCTGCATGCGGGACCTCTGTTGATCGTCTCACAGAATGACTAACACCCAGACCACAACTGAAGGTCTGGTGGAGGAGAGAGTAAAAAATCTGGGTCAGATTGTGGAACTGGAACCTGTGCACAGCCGCTTCCTAGTCGGTCACAATAATAATAATAATAATAATAGTATTTATATAGCGCTGACTCTTGTGCAGAGACAAATCTAAGCGCTTTCACACCAGTCATTTACACACGTGCATAACTCTAAAACTGAAGAAACTGAGACATGGAAGAGGCAGGGGAGGGAGGCTGTCTTCTGAAGAGGTGGGTTTTAACTCACTCAGTACGGCCAGTCCTCTCTTCTCCTCTACACAGACCCCTCGGATGTCCAGTGGGTGTCTCAATGACCCAACCTTTAGCTTCCGTCGTCAGAATTGTGGTATTCTTTGTCAACATTCATCTCTTCAGTGTAAGAGTTTTCCGCTTGTAATAATTTGATGATGGTAATTGGGGTGAAACGCTGTTAACGTCGTCTCTTTCGCCGTTCGTATAGAGAGAGTTAAGGCCAGACTTGAAAGAGCTGAGTGCGGAGACCTGGCCACATTTTCAAATGTAGATTATATATATATATATATATATATATATATATATATATATATATATATATATATATATATATATATATATTGTATTGTATTGTGACGTGTGTGACCGGTGCTCAGAGTTGGAAGTGTGTGTGTGTGTGTGTGTGTGTGTGTGAATTTTGTGCTGGAGTGTTTGCATGGTTGGCTGACTGTAAAGTGCGATGCATGCTAGTTTTTCTTTTTCTTTTTTTTTTCATTTGAGTGTTTAAATGCATGTTTTAAACGTCTGTATTTACAGTGTACAGCGCAAATGAGCATGTTTTACTTGGAAAGGCGCATTATAGATTAATCATTGTTATTGTTTTTATTGATTCAATTGTGTAACCAAAGTGAGCCTATGTTATAACCTAGTGTTCAATTGTGTGTCTGTGTCTGTGTGTCCACAGTAAAATTTAACATTTTCTCTGGAAATACTTTGTCTGCCAATACCAAATTTGGCTTAAATATAGTATGAAAAAAAACTCTACAGTCATAACAATATCAGATTGTAAATCTCCCGAATTAAGCCGTATTTCCTAATCATTAACGGTTTATTTCGTTGAGATTCGTTCCGAAATCCGAAAATTCTAAAAACTGCTTCTGACTGAGTTACTAGAAGGTAGGTTATGTTTGAAGACGACATGACCTAGTTTTTCTTGTTCACAATTAGAAGGAAAGAAATACAAATTCTGGACAGAACACATACAGTGATATTTACTATACCATCGATGTGTTTTCTGCATATAAATATTCTAAAGTGGACACTGAATTAAATGGAATGAACACAAAAGAAACAAGAGAGGCAAGGCCTCCAAGACTAACTTGTGATACACTTTAAAAAAAATCTAATCGTTAAAATGTGTTTTGTATTTGTTTTTATAAAGCTTCGGGTTAAAAGAAAAAAAAAGAAAAAAAAAGAAACAAAAAAAAAGTCCTAAGGGCAGATTCGAATCCTGCGTGTTCGGGTGAGAAAAAACTGTCTTACCCATTACACTATCGTGGCTCCTTACTGACGTTCAAAAATATAACATTTAAACATGCTTTTTTAAAAGGGCGATAAATCGATTGCGGTATTCGCAGTGAGAACGCTGTTTAAATCATGTTATTCTGGTGTATCTTGGGCATTCAAAAAATCTTTAAGGGCAATTAAAAATTCTTTTACGTTTTACGTTTCATCAATTCAAGGGTATCAACTCTCATAGTTTATTATTTTTACCTGTGAATTCCGACTGATTTTGTTGATATTTTTATGGCAGCTTGGGGCATAATCCAGTAAGTGATGAGGCGTTCACAAATCTTTCTCTGAATAAATATTTAACGGTCTCCTTCTCCAACTTTCCATCACATGTTATCGTGTATTGTCGGTTGAATATAGGATTGAACGGACAGGTCAACAACTTGAAACAAAATGGCGTCGTTCGCGTTCGCGAAGAATATGAGCACGCGCTTTGAATGTGTATAAATATGTGTACGCAATTGATTTTTGCCCATGACCTTCAGGGCTCAGCCAACAGATCTGTAAAGTCCACTCGTCGTATTGATTTTAGTATTTTCCGAAAAAGACCACTTGCGCGAATGAACATAGTGAAAGCCCTGTACACTGAGTGTAAAACACACAAGCTTTTTATGTATTGAGTATAAATTCAAAATGTAATGTGTAAGATGAGAAAGATCAGTTTAAAGCAAATTAAGCCCCCTAGCATTAATTAATCGCTGTCTCTCTCTCTCTGTTTGTCTTTCTGTATGTTCTGTGTTCCTCTGTGTGTCACTCTATTTTTCCATTTCTCTCACTGGCAGAGATGTATTTTCTTGATGATTTATTTGTTTGACATGGCCATTGATAAGTATGTATAACGTTTGTTACGGTTGTGATTTGTTTGTATATCCACACGTACACCCTTCCATGAGGGGCTATGGTCTGATAAGGAATAAATCATTCGCATTCGCATTCTTTCTCTTTCTGTGTCTCTGGGTCTCTGTCTGTCTGTCTGTCTCTGCTCTCTCTCTCTGTCTCTCTGTCTCAGTCTCTCTCTCCCTCTGTGTTCAAATGGGTCAAAGAAGTGCACGTGTTGTGTTGACAGAGGACAAGGCCCTGGCCACGTTCTTCGTGGGGAATGATTCCAACCTGGCCAGTCGTCAGAACAGCTACCCGGACGACCACACGCTGCTGACTAAACGTGAGTTGTACCAGCAGCAGGTGCGCTGGCAGCACCTGCAGTAAAAATCATAATCGTCGCCGTGGGAGTAAAACCCTGGAGCCAGTTTCACTGCTTGGTTCTAACTTTTTGACAGTTACACGTGACTAAAATAATGCCTACGTTGACCGAACTACGCCATTGGTCACCTCCATACTACACACAGTTAGTAGCGGGTTACGACCATACTAGGTTCTTCCGTCCGAGCAATGCAACTGGGTCCTGGTCCGTATGTGGGGCAGGAAACTGCGTTCCTGATCGGACACTGTTCCACTGAAGTACTGGCGGCAGTTACTGTAACAGCATCAATGGTTGTGGGGTTTTGGAGGGGGCCGTGAAGGGGTAGGGAAACGGAAGGGGGGTAGGGGGCTTGTTGAAAAAAACAAAAACAAAAAGAAACAACAACAACAAAAAGCAAACACACACACACACACAACAACAACAACAATAACAACAACAAAAACCAAAAACCAAAACAACAGCAAACAAAAAAACAGGCAAAGAACTATCCTTTATATCATGTAGTAGAGGATCCTGTTGGATGCAAGAGAAGTCAGCTTCAGTAATTACTAAGAATGCCCTGTGTATTTCACCACAGGTATTGGTTGGGAAACAGTATTTACACGTGGAGAGTCGTGCAATGACCCAAATGACGTCTTTAGTTCCTCCAATATTCAGTCCATGACCTCTTTCGTCCAAAGTCATGATATGATGCATGGCATCGCGCACATTGTGTTCGTGTACTTGTGGCTGAACTTTCACATTTACTGCAGTCGTTCCGTCCTCACACCCCCCGTCCCGCCTCCCCCATTCCCATCCCCTCCTTTTTTCTTACTCCTGACCTTGAAGTACTCGCCGTTTTCCAGTCCAAACTACCCCTGCGACATCGCGGACCCAGATCCAGTGTCATTAGATGTTACAGCAAGACAATCATGACACAAAGCGGACATAGATACCTGTGCCAGGCGGGACAAGAAAGGGATGCGATCCCTCAAGGAAGGTGGCAGCATGATGAGAAAGCGACTTTGGATATGAAATCTGTGACAGACTCATGAATAATGCATAACGTAGGTGAAAGAATACGTTACTTTTAAGCTGAATTCCCAACTATGCTGAAAAAGGCTGAAGAGGGCTTAAACTTCTGTTCTGTACGGTAATACTTTTGTAGGAACTGGTTCATACTCTCTCTCTCTCTCTTTCTCTCTCTCTCTCTTTCTGTGCGCAAACCAGTATATACGTATATAGACAGAAAAGGACACTGAAACAAACGAAGCAGACACAGAAGTGATGACGATAATTTTCAATTAAACACGCCATGTTGAAGGGTATCGCTGAAAAGGAACACCTCATACCGAGTATCACGTGTCTCCGTAAGGAGAGGGAAACAAAGGGAGATAACTAGACAGCCAGCACGCACTGTCACCAGATCCCGGCATTGTCATCCCGGCGTGCTCAACCACAAAGACAGACACGTCCAACAGGAAAGATTGTATTTCCCGCTCTCCACTCTGATTCTAAGGTCATTTCAAAGTTTTCTTCCTTCTCTGCGTATTTCACTCGGGTCCTCGCACTGTCAACACCCACAGCAGCTGGTGCAAACCGCTGACACCAGTCCTGTCCCGGACAGAGAGTTCGAACCTCTCGGTGACTGGTTGCTGATTGGATTTCAGTTTCCGGAACGCCATCTGAGGATCTGCCTGTCTGTCTGTCGCCTGCCGTTGTGTGAACCATGTGGTGTTGGAAGGACTGGGCTGTTGAGGGGTTTGTCAGAACGGTGTTCAGTCGGCAGCTGTGTTGGTGCTAGACAGTTTGCTGCCGGGATTTAAAAAAAAAAGAGCTTATGGAATTAGTTGAAATGTGCACGTATATTGAATGAACTGGAGTTTTGTTCTTTTCTGGAAATATAGACGAGGAAGATTTATCAGAGGCAGGCGTGCTGTTATGGACTTACGACTTTCAATAATCAAAAAGAGTCAACCGTGGCATACCTGTGTCAGATCAGTATGTAAAGTGTGATTGTTCCTAGTGAATCACAAAAAAAGAAAAAAAAAGAGAAAAAAAAGAACGATTCTGCATTAGAAGTCTGAAATTACCTGGTCAGTAGCCTCACTAGATCACTGGTCTAAACAGCATCGTGATCATCCTCTAGCGTTCAGTCAAGAACCTGCATGTCTACCTGTTTGATTTTTAGGGCGGGTGATAAAATATGATGTTATAAAGAACATCCAAAGCAAACAAGTAAATAATAATAATAATAAAAAGTAAATAACGAGAAATAAAAATGACAACCAACCAAAAAAATAAATATATGAGAACTTCCCAATTCATTCCGTTGAAAGATTTATTGTCCAAAGATACTTTTCACAACACTGTGTAGGGAATTGACGAGTGTGGAATTAAAATAGTGAGTCGTACAAACCAGACTCTTAACAGTTTTCCGGGTTTTCTGATAACGAAGAACGAAGTGGTGGTATTTCCACAGCGGAATCGGCGAACAGTATCTGTGAAAAAGAGCTCAACGTTCGCCCAGTTCCCTCACGTCAACCTCGGGGGAAAAGAGAAGAAGAAGAAAAAGAAGAAGAGAAGAAGACATCTCTTGGAATATGACAAAGTACGTTTGCCCATCTCCATCACTTCAACCTTGAGGATAAAGAGAAGAAGAAACAGAGGAACTCTGTATAGGACAGTGTACGTTTGCACGTCCGCATTACTTCAACCTTGAAAATAAAGAGAAGAAGAAGAAGAAGAAATTGTTTGGGAATAGGACAGGGTACGCTTGCCCATCCGCATCACCCTAGCCTCTGGAACAGGGGAGAAGAGGTCATCAGGGCACGGCAGTCATGGGGTCCCTGCCCAAAGAAGCTTCTTACCTGGGGGTGTCCCTGGAGGTGACCAAGACGGACCTGATCCGCAACACGCACTCCTTCAACGCTCTGGAGCAAGCGGGGGACGGCAGCGTGCAGTCCTCCTCCTCCACCCTCCCGCACGGCTCCCTCAACAACATCCAGGAGGTGGAGGAGGGCGTCACGCTCTCCAGGACCGCCTCCGAAGAAACACACACGTCACTTCCGGTGGAGGAACCCCCTGCCGGAAGCGGAAAGCACACCCTGAAAGGCGTCTTGAAGAACATCCGGCGCGGAAGTAAGGACATCCGGGCGGCGCTGTCTCTGTCCACCCGTGGTAGCCGCAAGTCGAGTATTTTTAGTAACGTGGCGAGGCGGGTGTCCATCCACCGGAGAGAGTCCACCCCTAACGGTCGCATCGCTACTTTCTTTTTCGGCAAGGACGAGAAATCTGATGACGAGAATGGTAAGGATGACGTGTCTTATGTGGTGCTGTGTCACACCTTTTCTTCAGGCGAACACTACAGTCATGAATGATTTGTGTTCTTTGTTGCCCAGCCCTCTCACAGAAGTTACAAATTATATTATCTAAAAATACTGTGACATGTGAACTCTAGGTGTACCTGTGATCGAAAGTTTATTGCTGTTCAAATAAACGCTTAAACGGGAGTGTTCACATTTCTTTGAAATTTTACCTGGGTCAATAGATCTCCATACGATCTGTCATTTCTTTTGAAGTTACAAATTATATTATCTAAAGTACAGTGACATGTGAACTCTAGGTATACCTGTGAGCGAAAGTTTATTTCTGTTCAAATAAACGCTTAAACGGGAGTGTTCACATTTCTTTGAAAATTACCTCGGTCAAGATGGGAGTAAACTTGTTTCGTTCTGGGTGAACCCCGCTTTCGAAGCGAGAAGATACCACGTTCACTACACGGTGAGCCGTGGGCTGGGTGCTTATCTTTTGAACAACACAGTAAACATGTATGGCATACATTCAGAGCTGTGAAGGGAACTTACGACAATGAAAGAGTGGTCCCAGGCAATTTTTTAAAGATAAATTCAATCTGATATGTATACATTCATAAAACAACAACAACAACAACAACAACAAAAATCGAATATTAACAAACTAATATGGAAAACCGAATAAATAGTTATTTAAGTGTAAGAATGACTGGATAAATAAACAGATAGGTAAACAAATAAGTAAATAACTAGTTAAATTAATAAATAGAGAGAAAAATAAATAAACAACCGATCCCTTTCGTTTCCCGCTCACTTCACTTCTCACCGCCAAAGCATCACAAATCAGATGTAATGTGCATTCTGCCCTGCTGTTTCTTGTTCACAGTCGTTCGTCGCTCCTTCTCCCTGTCTCTAGATATACTCGGAACGCCCCCCCCCCCCCCCCCGCCCCCGCCCCCCCCTCACCCCGCCCACACACACCCCTCTCCGCCCCCTTTCGCTTCCTCAGATCTTCAAGTCTGGCCATAAAATCCCACCTCTTTCCAAAGTACCCCCACCCCCATCCCCCCGCCACATGTACACATCCCCCCCCCTCCCCTTATTGATCTACATTCCTGTCTACAGGTGGGTTTTTTTGTGTGTGTGTGCACATGTATAGCTTTACATTTTTCCTTCTTTCTTTTTGTGTGTGTGCGTGCTTTTTGTCATCCTCCCGAATCAAAGCTTTGCGTGCGTTGTATGTGTAAAAGTGTTTTGTTCATACACG
Organism: Babylonia areolata; assembly: GCF_041734735.1. Taxonomy (NCBI): domain Eukaryota; kingdom Metazoa; phylum Mollusca; class Gastropoda; order Neogastropoda; family Buccinidae; genus Babylonia; species Babylonia areolata. Next base: position 14,457,630 of record NC_134908.1, read on the forward strand.
CAGACGCCTGTGTTTAGCTGATCGGTTGTAGTTTGATTTATATCGTTGTAAAATTTTTGCATCTTCTTTTACCATCTATGTGGAGTGATGGCCTAGAGGTAACGCGTCGCCTAGGAAGCGAGAGAATCTGAGCGCGCTGGTTCGAATCACGGCTCAGCCGCCGATATTTTCTCCATCTCCACTAGACCTTGAGTGGTGGTCTGGACGCTAGTCATTCGGATGAGACGCTAAACCGAAGTCTCGTGTGCAGCATGCACTTAGCGCACGTAAAAGAACCCACGGCAACAAAAGGGTTGTTCCTGGCAAAAAAAAAAATTCTGTAGAAAAATCCACTTCGATAGGAAAAACAAGTAAAACTGCACGCAGGAAAGAAAAGGTGGCGCTGTAGTGTAGCGACGCGCTCTCCCTGGGGAGAGCAGCCCGAATTTCAAACAGAGAAATCTGTTGCGATAAAAAGAGAAATACAAATACAAATAATTGTGACAGTGTTGTTATTATTGTTGTTGTTTCAACCTTTATAACGGTGTCACTGTTGTTGTTTTAACCGTGACAATGTTGTTATTGTTTATTTTATTTTATTTTTTTTTAAACTGTGACATCGATGTTTGAGTTGTTGTTATTTTTACAGTGATAATTGTGTTGTTGCTGTTGATGATGGTGGTATTGGTGGTGTTTAAAACCCATGACAATGCTGCTATTGTTGCTGTACCTTCTCGGACAGACGAGAACGGTAACGCCAACGGAAATGACGATCATGGTGATGAGCCTGTCACCATGCGACATGGCCGCAAGAACCAGACCTCCCTTCTCCTGTAAGTGTTTGTTGTTGATGAAGTTGTCGTTGTTGGTGGTGGTGATGGTTGTGGTGATGGCTATCCTGTTGTTTTCTTTTCGATGGTAGCGATGAAAGCACTGGGGATGTTTCTTAAACTGGTGTCATCGTTGCTGTGGTTAACGTTCTTGCTGCCATGGTTGTATCTGTTGTTGTTGTTGTCGCTCTGTATCTGTAAAGCGTCTTCACTGTGCGGCTGCTGTTTCCTTGATGATGATGATGATGATGATGATGATGATGATGATGATGATGATGATAGTGATGATGATGATGATGATGATGATGATGATGATGATGGTGGTGGTGGTGGTGGTGGTGGTGGTGATGGTGATGGTGATGGTGGTGGTGGTGGTGGTGGTGATGGTGATGGTGATGATGATGGTGATGGTGGTGGTGATGGTGATGGTGATGATGATGGTGGTGGTGGTGGTGGTGGTGGTGATGGTGATGATGATGATGGTGGTGGTGGTGGTGGTGGTGATGGTGATGGTGATGGTGATGATGGTAATGATGATGATGGTGATGATGATGATGATGATGATGATGATGATGATGGTGATGATGATGATGGTATTGATGGTGATGATGATGGTATCCTCACCTGGCCATAGCTATTGTGAGTGCTGCCGTTGTTTTTTTTGTGTTGTTGTGGTGGTTATTGGTGGCTGTGGTGGCGATAATAATGGCGGAATGTTAAACATGGGGTGGTGATGGTGATGGTGATGGTGGTGGTAAAGGGTGCTTGAGGCCCGTCAGATAATTAAAAAACAACAACAACAACAACAAAAACTAAGCACGTATTATTTACAGTTGTGTAGTTTTACCCAGCCATCCTCACTACTTCCCTGTCACGCCATAATCCACAAATCGTATTCACTGGTTGGTAAAAGGATGAATGAATGGATGGATAATTGATAGGTGTGTAGAAAATGGATGGATGGATCGATACATTTTTTTATGCAGAATTTTTCATTTTGACTATATTGTTTACAGCCCATCTGACCGCTAAGAGTTATCTTTGTGATTATTTGATTGGTTCAATAATTAATCTAATGATTTGTCGCTGGTGTGATCGATTCATAGAATGGTTGATTGATTGATTCATTCATTCATTCATCGACTAGTGGGCTGATGGATTGAATGATGGATTGAATTAACGTGTCGGTGAACTGACTGATTGGCTGGTCAGTGGATGGGTTGGTTGACTGATCGATTGATCGATACAGCGATCGGCTGAAAGACTGACTGGTTGGTTGGTTTGTTGGTTGATTGCCTGATGGAGACTGGATGGGTTGATTGAAAGTTGGATTGATGGATGGGTGGACGGGTGGATGGATAGTATGACGGTGAATAATGGTGATTGTTGGGTGCATTGATGGGCTGATTGATGAAGGATTGATAATGGATAGATTGATGGATGAATGTGTTGGTGGACCGATGATAAATGGACCGAGTAGATGGATGGATGGATGTATGGGTGGACGGGTGGATGTACGGACTGATGGATGAATGTAGCGATAAATGGATGGACTGAAGGATGTGTTGCTGACCGGTGGCAGGGGCAGCCTGTTCATGATTCTGTCGGGCCTGTACGGCATTCTGATCGTGGTGCTGGGAGCGGTCATCCCCCTTACCGAAATCTTCGTCACGGAGGAGGGAACGGCCTTTGAGGTTCGATTCTTTTGTCCTTCATTCCTCAGTTGTCTGTCCCCCCGAAAACGGATTATGGCTACCTACATGGCGGGGTAAAAACGGTCATACACGTAAAAGCCCACTCGTGTACATACGAGTGAACGTGGGAGTTGCAGCCCACGAACGAAGACGAGATTGGTTGTCTTCACAAGGGTGTACCTGTAGATTGACAGCAAGCGTGGAGTGTCTGTGTGGACCTCATGGTGGTGGTTCTGTCAGGATGTCACGTAAACAGCTCGAACAATTCTTTAGACCTGAAGCAGTCAGGCCTGACAGGGCTTTGTGTGGTCGGCTTGACTTGAACCAGGCTGTGAGAAAGGTGAACTTTTATGCACAGAATGAGGAAAGCTGGTTATAGTGATTGCCGACGTTTATGCAATCTGTACATCTCAAGAAAAAGTTAAAAGTATTTCGGAAAATCAGAATTAATATCTTTTGATCAAAATTGACGGGGCATATGAGCAATACAAGTGAATGGAAATAAAACTGACCGCAGCATCAACATAAACAGCCGTAACGTTGTTTTCCCCCAGTTGAGCAAGAACAAAAATTTGCGTCACGAGTTTAAAGCTCGATTAGAAAATTCAAAATCGTACACCAAAAATATCCAGTCTTCAATTCTGAATGCCACTTATTTTTATTTATTTTTTTTTTAAGTTGTTTTTCATAAACATACAGCTTATCATGATAAGTATTCTGACCAATGATGGAACCCGAGGTAATAGTGACTGCATTCCAGAAGGCCCATGATGTGTCATTGCATCACGTGCCGTTGCTTTGATCCCTGATAAATTATGATCTTTATCGTTCTCAGCTTGGCAGTAAACGTTATGAGTTGAATTGCTTTGCTGTGCTTTCTTTTGTATTTTAATGCATTGTTTTGCTTTGTTATGCATCGCCCGGTCTTGTATTGTGCTGTGCAGCATTGATCTGTGTTGCAGGGTACTGTACTGTCCTGTACTGTACTGTACTGTACTGTCTGGCACTGTAGTGCAGTGTAGCGTAGTGCAGTGTAGTGTAGTGTAGTGTAGTGTAATGTGGTGTACTGTACGGTATTGCACTGTACTGTGCAGTAATGCACTGCACTGCACTATACCGTTCTATACTGTACTACACTGTATCCATCTTACTGCACTTCACTGTGATACATTGCACTGTACTGTGTTGTACAACACTGCACTGCACTGTGCTGTACTATACTGCACTATACTGTATTGCACTGAACAATAATGTACTTGACTGTGCCCTTCTGTATTGCAGTGCACTGTACTTCACTACACTGTACTGTACTGTCCTGTTCTGTACTCCTCTGTACTGTACTTACTGTACTGTACTGTCCTGTACTACACTATGCTGTACTGTGCTGTACTGTACTACACTATGCTGTACTGTGCTGTAATGTACTACGCTATGCTGTACTGTACTGTCCTGTACTGCACTCCTCTATACTGTACTGTGTTGTACTGTTCTGTATACTATTACATTATACTGTGCCGTACTACTGTACTACGCTATGCTGTACTGTACTATACAATGCCGTACTGTACTGTACTACACTATGCTGTACTGTACTGTACTGGGGGGCGGGGGGGGGGAGCGTTCTTTATAATACTTCCTATTGTCAGTATACATATCATGGTCCCGAGATCGTAGTACGTCCTTCCGGTTGACCCCTGACCTCCTGGTATCGTGCAGGCATTCTACATCTACCTGTACTCGGTCAGCATCATCTTCCTGTGTTACGTGTACATCTACCTGCTGAGGAGGAACCGGCTGAGGACTGAGTTCTTGACTCGGACCTTGTCCAGGTATTGGAACGTTCTACCTTATTATCCATGTATTGATTGTCAGGGAAGTACCTGGACGTTTTATCTCTGTATCCACGTATTGATTGTCATGCGCAACAGCCGAGTGGTGAAAGCGTTGGACTCTCAATCTGAAGGTCCCAGGTTCGAATCTCGGTACCGGCGCCTTGTGGGTAAAGAATTGAGATTTTTCCTATCTCCCAAGTCAACATATATGCAGACCTGCTTGTGTTTGAACCCGCTTCGTGTGTATACGGCATGCAGGAGATCAAATACGCACGTTAAAGATCCTGTAATCCATGCTAGCGTTCGGTGGGTTATGGAAACAAGAACATACCAAACATGCACCCCCCCGAAAACGGAGTATGGCTGCATACATAGCGGGGTAAAAACGGTCATACACGTAAAAGCCCACTCGTGTACATACGAGTGAACGTGGGAGTTGCAGCCCACGAACAGTGAAGAAGAAGATTGTCAGTGAAGTACCCGAAAGTTTTATTTCAATTTCCATGTATTGATTGTCAGTAAACAGTGTTTTATTTTGAAAATATTTCTTTTTCTCGTTGGTTTATTGTCTATTCATTACAAGGTGATTTGACACACGCACTCACTGTCTTCAGTCATGCATACACACTTACACAATGTGTGCGGGTACTGGTCAGTCGCTCGGGTACTGACCATTGTACAGGGTATTGACTATTATCCCGGGTACTGATCCGTGTCCAGGGTACTGACCATTGTACAGGGTATTGACTATTATCCCGGGTACTGATCCGTGTCCAGGGTACTGACCATTGTACAGGGTATTGACTATTATCCCGGGTACTGATCCGTGTCCAGGGTACTGACCATTGTACAGGGTATTGACTACTATCCCGGGTACTGATCCGTGTCCAGGGTACTGACCATTGTACAGGGTATTGACTACTATCCCGGGTACTGATCCGTGTCCAGGGTACTGACCATTGTACAGGGTATTGACTATTATCCCGGGTACTGATCCGTGTCCAGGGTACTGACCATTGTACAGGGTATTGACTACTATCCCGGGTACTGATCCGTGTCCAGGGTACTGACCATTGTACAGGGTATTGACTATTATCCCGGGTACTGATCCGTGTCCAGGGTACTGACCATTGTACAGGGTATTGACTACTATCCCGGGTACTGATCCGTGTCCAGGGCACTGACCATTGTACAGGGTATTGACTACTATCCCGGGTACTGATCCGTGTCCAGGGTACTGACCATTGTACAGGGTATTGACTATTATCCCGGGTACTGATCCGTGTCCAGGGTACTGACCATTGTACAGGGTATTGACTATTATCCCGGGTACTGATCCGTGTCCAGGGTACTGACCATTGTACAGGGTATTGACTACTATCCCGGGTACTGATCCGTGTCCAGGGTACTGACCATTGTACAGGGTATTGACTATTATCCCGGGTACTGATCCGTGTCCAGGGTACTGACCATTGTACAGGGTATTGACTACTATCCCGGGTACTGATCCGTGTCCAGGGCACTGACCATTGTACAGGGTATTGACTACTATCCCGGGTACTGATCCGTGTCCAGGGCACTGACCATTGTACAGGGTATTGACTATTATCCCGGGTACTGATCCGTGTCCAGGGTACTGACCATTGTACAGGGTATTGACTACTATCCCGGGTACTGATCCGTGTCCAGGGCACTGACCATTGTACAGGGTATTGACTACTATCCCGGGTACTGATCCGTGTCCAGGGTACTGACCATTGTACAGGGTATTGACTACTATCCCGGGTACTGATCCGTGTCCAGGGTACTGACCATTGTACAGGGTATTGACTATTATCCCGGGTACTGATCCGTGTCCAGGGTACTGACCATTGTACAGGGTATTGACTACTATCCCGGGTACTGATCCGTGTCCAGGGCACTGACCATTGTACAGGGTATTGACTACTATCCCGGGTACTGATCCGTGTCCAGGGCACTGACCATTGTACAGGGTATTGACTACTATCCCGGGTACTGATCCGTGTCCAGGGTACTGACCATTGTACAGGGTATTGACTATTATCCCGGGTACTGATCCGTGTCCAGGGTACTGACCATTGTACAGGGTATTGACTACTATCCCGGGTACTGATCCGTGTCCAGGGCACTGACCATTGTACAGGGTATTGACTACTATCCCGGGTACTGATCCGTGTCCAGGGTACTGACCATTGTACAGGGTATTGACTACTATCCCGGGTACTGATCCGTGTCCAGGGTACTGACCATTGTACAGGGTATTGACTATTATCCCGGGTACTGATCCGTGTCCAGGGTACTGACCATTGTACAGGGTATTGACTACTATCCCGGGTACTGATCCGTGTCCAGGGCACTGACCATTGTACAGGGTATTGACTACTATCCCGGGTACTGATCCGTGTCCAGGGCACTGACCATTGTACAGGGTATTGACTACTATCCCGGGTACTGATCCGTGTCCAGGGTACTGACCATTGTACAGGGTATTGACTATTATCCCGGGTACTGATCCGTGTCCAGGGTACTGACCATTGTACAGGGTATTGACTACTATCCCGGGTACTGATCCGTGTCCAGGGTACTGACCATTGTACAGGGTATTGACTATTATCCCGGGTACTGATCCGTGTCCAGGGTACTGACCATTGTACAGGGTATTGACTACTATCCCGGGTACTGATCCGTGTCCAGGGCACTGACCATTGTACAGGGTATTGACTACTATCCCGTGTACTGATCCGTGTCCAGGGTACTGACCATTGTACAGGGTATTGACTACTATCCCGGGTACTGATCCGTGTCCAGGGCACTGACCATTGTACAGGGTATTGACTACTATCCCGGGTACTGATCCGTGTCCAGGGCACTGACCATTGTACAGGGTATTGACTACTATCCCGTGTACTGATCCGTGTCCAGGGTACTGACCATTGTACAGGGTATTGACTACTATCCCGGGTACTGATCCGTGTCCAGGGTACTGACCATTGTACAGGGTATTGACTACTATCCCGGGTACTGATCCGTGTCCAGGGTACTGACCATTGTACAGGGTATTGACTACTATCCCGGGTACTGATCCGTGTCCAGGGTACTGACCATTGTACGAGGTACTGACCTTGGGTACTGACCCATGTTTTGTGCACTGATATATGTCCTGGGTACTGATCATTGAACCGGGTACTGACAATTATCCTGGGTACTGATAATTGTCATTGGTTATGACCCATGCTTCGGGTACTGACCATTGTCGCGGATACTGACCATTGTCCCTGGCATTGACCACTGTCCACCAGGTCCATCTCCTTCACGCGGGGCTGGGCCAGCTCGTGGGCACGTGCAGGCAGTGACCGCAGCAGGACCCGGAAGCGGATGGTGTCCCTGGACGAGTCCAATCATCACACGGGCACCTTCTACCTGCGGCTGGGGGTGTTGGGTAGGCTGCGTCTGTGTTGTTATTTTTTTGTCTTGACACTGAGTTTCATGGAGCTGTTATGTTGTGCTGCATTGTGTTGTGTTGTGTTGTGTTGTGTTGTGTTGTGCTGTGTTGTGTTGTATTGTACTGCTTTGTACTGTATTGTACTGTACTGTATTGTACTGTATTATACTGTACTGCACGGTGTTGTGTTGTACTGTACTGTACTGTACTGTACTGGGCTGGACTCGACTGGACTGGACTGGACTGTACTGTACTGGACTGTACAGCATTGTATTATATTGTATCATACTGTATTGTACTGTACTGTACACTGTATCATATTGTTTTGTAATGTATTGTACGGTACTGTATTGTATATTTGTATTGTATTGCATTGTATTGAATTGTATCATATTACTTCTTGTCATAATACATTTCTCTGTTGGTATGTATTGTTTATGTATACAGGCATTATTTTTGTTTTTGCTTTATTGCAAATTCTACATGAGCATCGATCATGTGTAATTATCATCATCATCATCATCATTATTATTATTATTATTATTATTATTATTATTATTATTATTGTTATTATTATTATTATTATATTGTTATTACTACTAGTAGTAGTAGTAGTAGTAGTATCATATGATTACGATGATTATTGTTCCATTCTTCTTCCTCATTACCATCCTCCTCCTCCTCTTCCTCCTCCTCCTCCTCCTCCCCATCATCATCATCATCGTTGTTGTTGTTGATCGATGACGTCATGGTGCAGGTTTCGGCATCGGCAGCATGATTCACAGCGGGCTGAACTTCGGCAAGTTTTTCGGGTCCATCACTGAGGGCCAGTGTTCCAGCGGTGTGGCTCTGCTGGTCAAACCTCTGCTGCACCTCATCTTTACCTTCTCTCAGCTCTACTTCATCTTCATGAACTCCAAGGTGTGTGTGTGTGTGTGTGTGTGTGTGTGTGTGTGTGTGTGTGTGTGTGTGATTTAGGGTTGGAGGTGGTGGTTAAAGGGGGTTACACAGAACAGAAAGGAAAGTGATAAACTAGAAGAATGGAATCAACAATTCGTAAATATCTGTGTAAGGGCTGTTAACAAAATAAACACCAATATGAAAAAAAAAATCAATAAAATTCAATATCGGAATATCGCATCACAGAAACACTCCTATTGGACTATGTAACATGGATGATTCGACAATTTCAGTCAACAGTAATTGGTTGGACATTATTTCTTTTACGTTTTGTTCTGAAAATGTTCTAACTTTACATGACTTTGGAAGGAACCTGGCAATCGTTTGACACTGAAACAAAATATTATTTCGTTTGATCTGTTTACCACAAACACACACACACACAAAAAAAAAAACGTTTTTGCTAATCTTTGTCTTGAAAGCGTCCAGTCTTATTCCAGACACCAAAGAGGTTACCAGGCTATGATAGAACAATGGGAAATTCATCAATCTGTATCGTGTAATTTCAGTTGTAAACCCCATTTCCTTTGGGAATGAAATCCTTTCATCAGCACTAGCTTGACATCTGCTCCATATTGAAGACTCGAGAAGTCTCCAACATTCTGAAACTGCTTGTTTGATTACTATTTCAAAAGTATTAGGCCCACATTACATACATTGTTGTATAAACGACTCCTTGTTTGTAAAGCGCTCAGAGTTCTTATTCTGATGAAAGAAGGGCTAGATAAGAAGTACTACTGCTGCTGCTGCTGCTACTACTGAACAGCTTTGAATGATCCGCAAAATTAGCTGTGTATAATTGTGCATGCAAATATGATGATGATGATGATAATAATAATAATAATAATGGATACTTATGCAGCATACTATCCAGAAATCTGCTCCAGGTGCTTTACAAAACACTTTTGTTTACATAACACATTGCATCAATGTTACATACACAAACCAAAATGTGACTAACAGACCACACACACACACACACACACACACACACACACACACACACACACACACACACGCACATGCACGCACGCACGCACGCATGCACGCAAACACGGACAGACAGATACACAGACATACACACAACACACACACACACACACACACACACACACACACACACACACACACAAATATGTGAATATCCAGGCATTCGAATATGCATTGTTATTTTTTAACCACATCCATCCCCGTCAGATTTTCACGTAACGGCCCAAAATGGAATCCCTCCCCAACAGATGTGCATCCATCGCAAGAAGGTGCTGGCCCGTTTCGGGTTGATGCACATGGCGGCCACCAACATCTGTGTCTGGTTCCGCTCCATCGTGGTAGAGACGTTGCACGAGATCCATCACCACCACCACGCGCATCACCATGACGACCACCACGTGGCCGGCCACGACACGGACCACGTGACGGATCACGTGCTCTCTCACGGGGCCCATGACGCCGCTGGCTATCAGCAAACCTCGCATGAGCCGGGGGTTCCAGAGAACCTGACGGTGTCTGTAGGAAGGAAGCTGCTTGCAGGTACAGACATCAATACATGTTGGGGGAAGGAAATAAAAATTAAAAAAAAAGAAAAACGTATAGAAAAAAAGGAGGAGAAGAAGGAGAAGGAGGAGGAGGAAGAAGAAGAAGAAGGAGGTGGAGGAAGAAGGAGGAGGAGGTGGAAGAAGAAGAAGAAGGAGGAGGAGGAGGAAGAAGAAGAAGACGGAAGAGGAGAAGGAGGAAGAAGAAGAAGAAGGAAGAGGAGGTGGTGGAAGAAGAAGAAGAAGAAGGAGGAGGAGGTGGAAGAAGAAGAAGAAGAAGGAGGCGGAGGAAGAAGAAGAAGACGGAAGAGGAGAAGGAGGAAGAAGAAGAAGAAGGAAGAGGAGGTGGTGGAAGAAGAAGAAGAAGGAGGAGGAGGTGGTGGAAGAAGAAGAAGAAAGAAGAACGTAATGAGGGAGAGGGAGGAGAATGATGCTGGATAACGATGATGGCTGATGACGGTAGATGATAATGATGGATATTCATGATGGATGATAGTGCTTGTAAAAACGATGGATAATGATGATGATGTTAAACGATAATTATGGATAAGGTCGATGGATTATGATGGTAGATTACAATGCTGTATAATGATGACGGCTGATGATGATGCTGGATAATGGCGCTGGAAAATAATGCTAGATAATGATTATGCATTATGATTGTAGATGACAATGATACATAATGATGTTGGATGATGGATGATGATGATGATGATGGAGGTGGTGGTGGTGATGATGATGATAATGATGATGATGATGATGATGATGATGATGAAACTTAGATCTCTTCCTCCTTAAAGCTTCGTCACCACTCTTCCCACACCCCCTTTCACCACCACTCACTACCCTTCCCACACCCACTTTCACCACCACTCACCACCCTTCCCACACCCCCTTTCATCACCACTCACTACCCTTCCCACACCCCCTTTCACCACCACTCACTACCCTTCCCACACCCCCTTTCACCACCACTCACTACCCTTCCCACACCCCCTTTCACCACCACTCACTACCCTTCCCACACCCCCTTTCATCACCACTCACTACCCTTCCCACACCCCCTTTCACCACCACTCACTCCTTCACCACCCCTCATCATCACTCACTCCTTCACCACCCCTCATCACCACTCACTCCTTCACCACCCCCTTTCCCCTCATCACCACTCACTCCTTCACCACCCCTCATCATCACTCACTCCTTCACCACCCCCTTTCCCCTCATCATCACTCACTCCTTCACCACCCCCTTTCCCCTCATCATCACTCACTCCTTCACCACCCCCTTTCCCCTCATCACCACTCACTCCTTCACCACCCCTCATCACCACTCACTCCTTCACCACCCCCTTTCCCCTCATCACCACTCACTCCTTCACCACCCCCTTTCCCCTCATCACCACTCACTCCTTCACCACCCCCTTTCCCTCATCACCACTCACTCCTTCACCACCCCTCATCACCACTCACTCCTTCACCACCCCCTTTCCCCTCATCACCACTCACTCCTTCACCACCCCCTTTCCCCTCATCACCACTCACTCCTTCACCACCCCCTTTCCCCTCATCACCACTCACTCCTTCACCACCCCTTATCACCACTCACTCCTTCACCACCCCTCATCACCACTCACTCCTTCACCACCGCTCATCACCACTCACTCCTTCACCACCCCCTTTCCCCTCATCACCACTCACTCCTTCACCACCCCTCATCACCACTCACTCCTTCACCACCCCTCATCACCACTCACTCCTTCACCACCCCCTTTCCCCTCATCACCACTCACTCCTTCACCACCCCTCATCACCACTCACTCCTTCACCACCCCCTTTCCCCTCATCATCACTCACTCCTTCACCACCCCTCATCACCACTCACTCCTTCACCACCCCCTTTCCCCTCATCACCACTCACTCCTTCACCACCCCCTTTTCCCTCATCATCACTCACTCCTTCATCACCCCTCATCACCACTCACTCCTTCACCACCCCCTTTCCCCTCATCATCACTCACTCCTTCACCACCCCTCATCACCACTCACTCCTTCACCACCCCTTATCACCACTCACTCCTTCACCACCCCTCATCACCACTCACTCCTTCACCACCCCCCTTTCCCCTCATCATCACTCACTCCTTCACCACCCCTCATCACCACTCACTCCTTCACCACCCCCTTTCCCCTCATCACTACTCACTCCTTCACCACCCCTCATCACCACTCACTCCTTCACCACCCCCTTTCCCCTCATCACCACTCACTCCTTCACCACCCCTCATCACCACTCACTCCTTCACCACCCCCTTTCCCCTCATCATCACTCACTCCTTCACCACCCCTCATCACCACTCACTCCTTCACCACCCCCTTTCCCCTCATCACCACTCACTCCTTCACCACCCCCTTTCCCCTCATCATCACTCACTCCTTCACCACCCCTCATCACCACTCACTCCTTCACCACCCCTCATCACCACTCACTCCTTCACCACCCCCTTTCCCTTCATCACAACTCACTCCTTCACCACCCCCTTTCCCCTCATCATCACTCACTCCTTCACCACCTCTCATCACCACTCACTCCTTCACCACCCCCTTTCCCCTTATCACCACTCACTCCTTCACCACCCCCCTTTCCCCTCATCATCACTCACTCCTTCACCACCCCTCATCACCACTCACTCCTTCACCACCCCCTTTCCCCTCATCATCACTCACTCCTTCACCACCCCCTTTCCCCTCATCATCACTCACTCCTTCACCACCCCCTTTCCCCTCATCATCACTCACTCCTTCACCACCCCTTATCACCACTCTCCTTCACCACCCCCCTTTCCCCTCATCACAACTCACTCCTTCACCACCCCTCATCACCACTCACTCCTTCACCACCCCCTTTCCCCTCATCATCACTCACTCCTTCACCACCCCTCATCACCACTCACTCCTTCACCACCCCCTTTCCCCTCATCATCACTCACTCCTTCACCACCCCCTTTCCCCTCATCACCACTCACTCCTTCACCACCCCCTTTCCCCTCATCATCACTCACTCCTTCACCACCCCCTTTCCCCTCATCATCAGTCACTCCTTCACCACCCCCTTTCCCCTCATCATCACTCACTCCTTCACCACCCCTCATCATCACCACTCACTCCTTCACCACCCCCTTTCCCCTCATCATCACTCACTCCTTCACCACCCCCTTTCCCCTCATCATCACTCACTCCTTCACCACCCTTCATCACCACTCACTCCTTCACCACCCCCTTTCCCCTCATCATCACTCACTCCTTCACCACCCCCTTTCCCCTCATCACCACTCACTCCTTCACCACCCCTCATCACCACTCACTCCTTCACCACCCCCTTTCCCCTCATCACAACTCACTCCTTCACCACCCCTCATCACCACTCACTCCTTCACCACCCCCTTTCCCCTCATCACCACTCACTCCTTCACCACCCCTCATCACCACTCACTCCTTCACCACCCCCTTTCCCCTCATCATCACTCACTCCTTCACCACCCCTCATCACCACTCACTCCTTCACCACCACCCTTTCCCCTCATCACCACTCACTCCTTCACCACCCCTCATCACCACTCACTCCTTCACCACCCCTCATCACCACTCACTCCTTCACCACCCCTCATCACAACTCACTCCTTCACCACCCCCTTTCCCCTCATCACCACTCACTCCTTCACCACCCCCTTTCCCCTCATCACCACTCACTCCTACTCGCCTCAAGATCATTATCCCCTCCTGGCCATGAACCTCATCATCCCCACCCACGTTGTCCTCACCCTTCCTAGCCGACCTCCTCATTCCAGGCATCATCATGATTATGATAACTATGATGATAACAATGATGATGAAGATCTTGATGATGATGATAACAGTGAGGATGGATAATGATGATGGACAATGATGACGATGATGATAACAATGATCATGGACGATGATGACGATGATGATAACAATGATCATGGACAATGATGACGATGATGATAACAATGATCCTGGACGATGATGACGATGATGATAACAATGATCATGGACGATGATCCCGGATGCCATCGCTTACTGCAGCAGCGTCTTCCCACGGAAACGGGAGCGGGGGTCACGCGACGGGCGGCCTGCTGGAGCTGAAGTGTTCCTGGGACAACATGATGGGCAAGGCTGTGGACTCGGCAGGACCCTACCTCTACCCCTGCACCATAGAGTACAGCCTCATGTGTGCCGGTACTCACGTGCCTTCCGTCTGTCTCTGTCTTTTTGTGTCTGTGTGTCTGTCTGTCTGTCTCTCTGTCCCTACCTCCCTCTCTCTGCCTCTTAGTCTCTCTGTCTCTCTCTGACCCTACCCCCATTTCTCTCTGTCTCTCTCTGTGTCTCTGTATCTCTCTCTGTCCCTGTCTCTGCCTTTCTCTCTCTCTGTCTCTGTATCTCTCTCTGTCTCTGTCTCTCTCTCTGTGTCTCTGTATCTCTCTCTGTCTCTGTCTCTGTCTTTCTCTCTGTATCTCTCTCTGTCCCTGTCTTTCTCTCTCTGTCTCTGTGGCTGTCGATCTCTTTGTCCCAGTCTCTCTGTCTGTCTCTCTCTATTTCTTTGTCTCCCCCTGTCTGTCTGTCTCTGTCGTGTCATCACCACGAGTCATCAAAACATGAAGAGGGCAGAATAAGATGCATCTGCATCATTCAGCAGGGTGTTTCCCTTATTTTGTGTAGCTAGGAAGGGACCGCGTTGAAGCGGAAGTGGCATGAGTCTTTGCGTTTATCACAATAATAGTCCTGGAAAAAACGTTTGTGTTACGTCGACTGATGTGGACTTTTATGCAGTTTTATTGGTGGCAGTCATGTTTGTGGGAGTGTTGGAAAATCACCTTTGACTCAATGGGCACAGACATCTTCAACGTCATGAACGACCAAACTTCAAACATCCTCCTCCCCATCATCAACTTGTTCATCGTCACCCCCCTTTCCACCATTACTCTCCTTACCACCACCCCACACCTTCCATGTATCAGATATCTTCAACGAACCAAATTTCAGACGCCCTTCATCGTCACCCGGACACCCCCCCCCCCCCCCCCCCCCCAGGCATCTTCAGCGTCATGTACGACCGAAGTTCCAACCTCTTCCTCCTCCTCGCCATCTACCACCCACACCTACACCCCTCCCCATCCCCCCTCCTTACCGTCATCCCTCTCCCAGACATTTTCAAACGATCAAAATTAACGCCCCTCCTCCCCTCCTCCCCATCACCCGCTTTATCGTCACGCCCACCACCCTCACTCTCCCCTCACCCCACCCCCCTCTCCCAGACATCTTCAGCGACCTCATCCTCACTATCATCATCGTCACCCCCACCTCCCTCACTGTCCTCACTCTCCCCCCCCCCTCTCCCAGACATCTTCAGCGACCTCATCCTCACTATCATCATCGTCACCCCCACCTCCCTCACTCTCCTCACCTCCCCCCCCCCTCTCCCAGACATCTTCAGCGACCTCATCCTCACTATCATCATCGTCACCCCCACCTCCCTCACTGTCCTCACTCCCCCCCCTCTCCCAGACATCTTCAGCGACCTCATCCTCACTATCATCATCGTCACCCCCCACCTCCCTCACTCTCCTCACCTCCCCCCCCTCTCCCAGACATCTTCAGCGACCTCATCCTCACTATCATCATCGTCACCCCCACCTCCCTCACTCTCCCCCCAGCCCACCCCCTCTCCCAGACATCTTCAGCGACCTCATCCTCACTATCATCATCGTCACCCCCCACCTCCCTCACTGTCCTCCCACCCCCCCTCTCCCAGACATCTTCAGCGACCTCATCCTCACTATCATCATCGTCACCCCCACCTCCCTCACTCTCCCCCACACCCCCTCTCCCAGACATCTTCAGCGACCTCATCCTCACTATCATCATCGTCACCCCCACCTCCCTCACTCTCCCCCACCCCCCCCCTCTCCCAGACATCTTCAGCGACCTCATCCTCACTATCATCATCGTCACCCCCACCTCCCTCACTGTCCTCCCACCCCACCCCACCCCTCCTCTCCCAGACATCTTCAGCGACCTCATCCTCACTATCATCATCGTCACCCCCACCTCCCTCACTGTCCTCATCCCCCCCCCCCTCTCCCAGACATCTTCAGCGACCTCATCCTCACTATCATCATCGTCACCCCCACCTCCCTCACTGTCCTCACCGCCCCCCACACATGTGGAGTGATGGCCTAGAGGTAACGCGTCCGCATAGGAAGCGAGAGAATCTGAGCACGCTGGCTCCAAACACGGCTCAGTCGTTGGTATTTTCTCCCCCTCCACTAGACCTGAGTAGTGGTCTGGACGCTAGTCATTCGGATGAGATGATAAACCGAGGTCCCGTGTGCAGCATGCATTTAGCACACGTAAAAGAACCCACGGCAACGAAAGGGTTGTCCCTGGCAAAATTCTGTTGAAAATATCCACTTCGATAGGAAAAACATAAAACTGCACGCAGGAAAACACACACACACACACACACACACACACACACACACACACACACACACACACACACACACACACACACACACACACACACACACACACACACACACCCCAAAAAAAAAAATCCCAAAAAACATACACAAAAAAATGGGTGGCGCCGTTAGTGTAGGATGCGCTCTCCCTGTGGAGAGCAGCCCGAATTTCACACAGAGGAATCTGTTGTGACAAAAACAAAAACAAATACAAATACACCCCCCTTCTCCGTGTGTCAGGCATCCTGTACGTCATGTGGAGCAACGTGGGCATGAGGCCCCGCTTCCGTACCAACAGCGAGATCGAGGACGCGGAGCAGGACCTGAAGCAGCAGCGGATGAGCGTGGACTGCACGAGCTCCTCACGAGGGCTCTTTCTGGGCATCTTCCTGACGGTGTGCGCCATCATCTCCATCATCGCCTTCTACGTCATGGTCGGCCAGCCTCACCTGAGGTCGGAGGCGCTGCTGCTGACTCACCTGTCCGAGACGCTCATCTACTGCGTGACCACCTTGGCTCTGGTCATGGCCACCATCAAGATGCGGCACTTGCTGTTCCACAGGTGAGTCCTTGACTTTTATGTTAACCTTCGAACACCTGGTGAGTTCGTGTTCTGTCTGACTGTTGGACTGTCTGGTTGACTGTCTTCTTTCTTTACCTATCCTTCCTTCCTTCCTTCCCTTCCGTCCTTCTATCTCTGTCTCTCTCGTTCCGCACACGAGGAGTCCGTGTCCAGTCTAGCTGACTGGTTGTCTGGCTGACAGCCTTTCTATTCTTTTTGTTCTTTCTTTCTTTTTTTCTCCTTCTTTCTCTCTCTCTTTCCTTCTTTATTCCCTCTTTCTTTCTTTCTCTCTCGCGTTCCACATTGAACCCGTGTTCCATGTGGCTGTGTTCCTCCTCTCTTTTCCTGAATTATTTACCTCTTTCGTTCTTTTTCATTTTCTCTTTCTTTCACTGCCTCTTTCTATCTATCTTCAGTTAGACAATGACTAACAGAGCAGTTTATTTTGATGGCGTGTTGAATATCTTTGTGAGATTAATCGTTTAATATATCGAAATGTTTCTTAGTTCTTCTGCGTCCAAGGACAAATCATAAATAGTGTACGAGTTGAGCTTTACGTGCATGACCGTTTTATACCGCTACGATTAAGCAGCCATACTCTATTTTCGGGGGGTAAACATGTTTATTTATTTAATGATTTGTTTATTCTGTTGGTTTGTTCATTCGCTCGTTATTTCATTCATTTGTATTCACCTTATCCGCTTCAGTTATTGTAATTTTTGGGGGGATGTAACGATGTTTATGTACTTGTTAACGCATTTATGTACGAATTTATTTATGTATCAGTTTGTTCATTCACTTATTCACTTTTTCGTTTCTTTCATTAATAATGTTTATATATATATATATATATATATATATATATATATATATATATATATATATGTTTATTTATTTATTCATTTATTAATTCATTTATTTATTTATATATTCATTTACTTATATCTATGTTCCATTTCTTTATTCATTCATTCATTCGTTTATTCATTCTTTCTATCATTTTTTCCCCTTTATATCTGTTTTTATGTCAGTTTGTCCACCCGTTGATTGCTTCATTCATATTTTTCATCTTATTCCCCACGCCCCGCAGCGATCACAAGTCTGACCTGGAAGAGACGCTCATCATCATCGCCTACACGGGCCTGCTGGCGTTCAACATCTTCAGCCTCATCGCCGCCATCCTCATGGCGCCGGCAGAAGGTGCTGCTCTCACCATCATGTCCAACTTCACCATGATGCTGCAGTCCGCATTCCAGACCATCTTTATGCTGGCCGGGGACCGCATGTCGGCTCGCAGCTCCGTGCAGGAGCGGAAAAAACCTGGACGGGAATACGTCACCTTCCTGCTGCTCTGCAACTTCGCCATGTGGATCATTAACACTTTCGAAACGCAGAAGCCCGAGCATAATCCACTCCAGGTGGCTTTTTACGGCCCCGAAGCTTGGTCTATTTTTAGCCACATTTCTGTCCCGTTGGGGATTTATTACCGCTTTCATTCCACTGTTTGTATTTCGAATATTTGGAAAAACGCGTGGAAGATGCGGAAACACCATTAAGGTTGTGGGTTAGGGCTTCTGTTTAGGCTTCTGAGTAGATACCCGCAAAGTGGCCGCGCTGTGACCTGTCTGTAGCTGACAAGAAGAAGCCGCTCTTGCAGGCGATGTCAAATCACCACGTCTACCGTGTGACCATAAACAGCAGAAACAGGAACTGAAATGCCAAGGCTTTCCAAGAACACTCAACATAACCTTTTTCCACCCGGCGCATTGTTTTCTTAAGGGTAGTTCTTGCGAAATGTTTATTTGATGAAAAGGTCTGTGCCTTGGTCTCCTGATAGTGGTGTTAGCGCAGGGTTAAGATAAGTTGTCACAGTCTGATAAAAACAACAACAATCCAAACAACAACAACAAAAAGCAAACAAAGCACTATTGAAGAAACAAACGCAAGGATTAAAAAAAAAAAAGAGAAGATTTTTGGGGTATGTGTTTAATTTGATTTTTATTCAGTACAATGCCTCGACCAAAGTCAAAGTCTGTGTTACTTTCATAAAAACAACAACCCCCACGCCCCCCCTCACCCCCCGAATCCCCCCCCCCCAACCCCACCCCAACAAAAATAAAATAAAAATAAAATAAAATTGTCATTTTTCCGAAGATATAAATAGATTTTGCAGTGCAGATGCAACACTCAAGAGCGGGGTAACTCAGTCATCTAACTCTGGTGCAGACACTGAGTTGCGGGGCATTGTGTCTGCCGGCTTCAGAGCCAGTGACCAAAGCGTCAGTGATGGTTTAGAGAAAAGGAAAGAAATCGATTGTCTGAAACATCAAACAGAGGTGAAAGACCTATCTGGTTAATTCAAAATAGCCACTTTCTTGGACGCATCACAGAAACATGAAAAAAAGAAGAGTAAGACACATGAAATAAAACAAAACAAAACAATAAGTAAGATAACAATATAAGAAAAAGCAAAATAAAAAGAATGAAATAGTCAAACATAAAAACGCCAGGCAT
This sequence comes from Babylonia areolata, assembly GCF_041734735.1. NCBI lineage: Eukaryota > Metazoa > Mollusca > Gastropoda > Neogastropoda > Buccinidae > Babylonia > Babylonia areolata. The sequence goes on from NC_134908.1 coordinate 14,477,540, forward strand.
ATTTTTATGAAGCGGAGTCCATTCTGAATAAAGCCTTTGTATCAGTCGAGCAAGCATTGTTTGTTCATTGCTCTTAATTTGATTTGATCTAATTTTATTTTATTTTTATTTTATGGTAAGCAAAACACCAGCCTTTTCTGACATACCCATTATTCTTTTTATTTTATATGCGTTTAGCTTGTTGCTGAATGTGTGACTGAAAGAAAATCTTATTTTAATTAACCACTGTTATTTTTCTAAATATACTATAATTATGATAGTAATAATAACAATAATGATAATGATATTGGTGATGATGATTTTTCTTCTTCTTCTGATTATTATTATTATTATTATTATGTTAGCAGTAATAGTAGTAGTAAAGTTGCTGGTGTTCTTGTCACTGATATCGTCAATGTGTTTCTCTTGCTGTTTTGCTATTTGTCTACTATCATATGATTTGATTTTTTACGCTGTTTTAGGACACATTTTTGTCTCTCTCCGCCAAAGACTGAATCAAATTATGTTTTTATCTATCCATCTGTTTATTCATTTCTTTCCTTACTTATTGATTTATTCAGTTATTTTTTTGTTTATACTTTTAATCATATATCACGAAAATGCATTTTTCCTTTTATCCTTCCGTCTCTCGCTTTCCTGAATGGACACGATATCCAATAACTACCAATTAAAGTTATTTTGGCGGAAAATGATATTGTCCTGAAAAAAAAGAAGATCCAATGAAGATGTCACCTACACATACGCGACAGGCGGATGATTTGATTTTGAATAAGATTGGAGTTCATGGACATGCACATAATGATGGTCAATTGCAAAACTCGAGATTAAGATATGGTCATTATATCTGATTGCCTTGATTAGGAACAAAAAGCACAAAACATCAAAACCAAAACAAACAACAAACAACACCAAAAAAGTAGAAAAAAAAGAAAAGACAAAAAAACGAAAACAAAACAGAAACAAAGAAACGAAACATACCAACAAACATAAAAAGAAAGAAAAAAGAAACGCATGTTAATGGTAGTGATCGTAGTTTCGGAATTGTGATTGAAAGATGAACAACCTTCATCAAAATATACAACAGAGCCTACCATTTTGATTGAAAGATGAACAACCTTCATCACAATATACAACAGAGCCTGCCATGGGAGGACATGAATGATTAGATCAAAACCGAACTTCAGGAGTTGAATGATTTAAGAGACAAGGTTTCCTTTCACTAAAAATAGTGTCAGTTAGATTCAGCCGTTACTAACTGGTTTAAGAAACTTTTTCTTATAAGTATCTTCGGTTTTTCTTTTCTATTATGTTAATAATGGCGGTGTTTTGTCGCTGATTTATATAAAAACAGAGTTATAGTATCTTTAGAGAGATGAGGTATTGATGCGATAATTGTAACATTGACGATTTCACTTGTTACTGAGCGATATTCTGAAGATTCCCGGTCTCTTGCGAGAAGTGGGTTACTGACTGGTATCAGAAGTCTCGTCAAGTCTTGCGAGAAGTTGGTTACTGACTGGTATCTGAAGTCTCGTCAAGTCTTTCGAGAAGTGGGTTACTGACTGGTATCAGAAGTCTCGTCAAGTCTTTCGAGAAGTGGGTTACTGACTGGTATCTGAAGTCTCGTCAAGTCTTTCGAGAAGTGGGTTACTGACTGGTATCAGAAGTCTCGTCAAGTCTTTCGAGAAGTGGGTTACTGACTGGTATCTGAAGTCTCGTCAAGTCTTTCGAGAAGTGCAGCTCTGTGCTTTGCAGTATCGTGTTCTGTATGTGAATAGTTCGTTATGTTATGTGCGCTTGTTCTTGTTTTATTTGTTTCGACTTTATCATTTTAAAAATGATAAATATTTGTCTTATTTCTGTTTCCTCATGTTTCTTTTTATTTCTTTATTCTCGTGCTGGTTCTGTGGGTTTTTTTTTTTTAAGAAAATGTTTCAAGCGAGGCATGCATTAAATGGCATTTTTACGATGAGATTCGGTGTATCTTTAGTTGCACAATGTTGTACATAATCAGTTTTCTGGTGATATTACCAAGCATTATCTATGTTAATTAAACCTGATTCATACTCATGTACAATCATCATTTGATCTGGATTTGGTATTCAGGGAGATATGCAGGTCTTAATCCCCACCTCTCCCCCCCCCCCCCCCCCCCCCCGCCACCCCCCCCCCCCCCCCCCCCCCCGATTTAGAAGATGTTAATCATGTGTTTAAATTGATACATTTTAAGCTTGTGAATGATTAAACGGTAAACCAAACGGATTTACAAACTTTGAAAAACAAACATTTCTTATATTTTGAACTCCAGATTTCACTGGGAGCAACAAAAATGTCATAATTTCATATGGCAGTATTGGAAAGGGATAATCAGTTATATTGGTAACTCTCTTCTCTGTGTCTGTCTGTGTGTCTGTCTCTCTCTTTCCCAGTTGCGAGGCGTCCGTACTTTGTATGTATATTTTCTTTGAAGTACATTCATTATCTTGGCTTTCAACATTTTTATGTTCCACGGCAAACTGATTTTTCATTAAACAGCATCTTCGTCTTCTCTTTCCTTTTCTCCTTCCCCCCCTTCTCCTTCTTCTCCTCCTCCTCCTTTCTCTCCTCGTTCTCCTTCTTCTCCTCATTCTCCTTTTCTCTCCTCGTTCTCCTTCTTCTCCTCATTCTCCTCCTCGTTCTCCTTCTTCTCCTCCTCCTCCTTTTCTCTCCTCGTTCTCCTTCTTCTCCTCCTCCTCCTTTTCTCTCGTCGTTCTCCTTCTTCTCCTCCTCCTCCTTTTCTCTCCTCGTTCTCCTTCTTCTCCTCCTCCTTCCTCCTCGTTCTCCTTCTTCTCCTCCTCCTCGTTCTCCTTCTTCTCCTCATCTCCTTTCTCACCTCGTTCTCCTTCTTCTCCTCCTCCTCCTTTTCTCTCCTCTCCTTCTCTCTGCATTTCCCCTGAAGTGTTGCACATGTTTATTCCAGTCATTTTCGCACAGATCTCATTCCCCATAGTTCACAGTTTTTCTTGTTGTTATTAAGGACTATATGAATGAGGTGGTCACTGTATGTAGCTATGTAAATGAGATGGGCAGAGTATGCAGCTATGTGAATGAAATGGTCACTTTATGTAGTTATGTTATTGGGGTGGTGACGATGTGTAGATAGGTGAGTAAGTTGGTCACAATGATTAGAAATGATCAGTGTGTGTAGCTTCATGAATGATGTGGTCACTGTATGTAGCTATGTCAATGAGGTGTCACTGTATGCAGCTATTTCAGTGAGGTGGTCATATGCATGTAGCATTGACAACGAGGTGGTCACTGTATGTAGCTATGCTAATGAGGTGGTTACTGTATGAAGCTATGTCAATGAGGTTGTCATTGTATGTAACTATGTGAATGAGGTATTTGCTGTATGTAACTATGTCAAAGAGGAGGTCACTGTATGTAGCTGTGTCAATGAGGTGGTCACTGTATGTAGCTATGTCAATGAGGTGGTCACTGTATGTAGCTGTGTCAATGAGGTGGTCATTGTATGTAACTATGTGAATGAGGTATTTGCTGTATGTAACTATGTCAAAGAGGAGGTCACTGTATGTAGCTGTGTCAATGAGGTGGTCACTGTATGTAGCTATGTCAATGAGGTGGTCACTGTATGTAGCTGTGTCAATGAGGTGGTCACCGTATGTAGCTGTGTCAGTGAGGTGGTCACTGTATGTAGCTATGTCAATGAGGTGGTCACTGTATGTAGCTATGAAGTGGTCACTGTATGTAGCTATGTCAATGAGGAGGTCACTGTATGTAGCTATGTCAATGAGGTGGTCACTGTATGTAGCTGTGTCAATGAGGTGGTCACTGTATGTAGCTATGTCAATGAGGTGGTCACTGTATGTAGCTATGTCGATGAGGTGGCCACTGTATGTAGCTATGCAAATGAGGTGGTCACTGTATGTAGCTATGTCAATGAGGTGGTTGTTTTTAAGAACTGCGTGAATGAGGTGGGAACTGTGTGTAGCTCAGTGAATGAGTTGGTCACTGAGCTGTGTCAATAAGGTAGTAACTGTATGTAGCTATGTGAATGAGGCAGTGACGACGTGTAGTTACGTGAAGGAGATGGTCTCGATTTGTCAATGAGGTGGTCATGATGTGCAGCTGTGGAAAAGTCACTTTGTGGCCTTTTATATTTTTCCATGTGTAGGGATGTAAATTTTCACCATGTCTTGCTATATAATTTTCACTGTGTGTAGCTGTGTAAATATTTCGATGCATGTAGCTAACAAAGATGTAATCTGGAGCACAGGGAAAAGATGTCACATCAAAATGAAAGACGTTGCACGGAGTGAGTTTCTTCTTCGCTGTCAAGGTTTTTCAGTGTGCAGATAAACGACATGGAAACCATGTGTTATTGTGTTATCGTTTCGCATTAATCAGCTGAAAAAAAAAAAAAAAATTAGCTGCCCCAGGAATGGCTGACCCAAAGAATAATGAAAATACAACAACAACAACAACAACAACAATGATAATAATGATAATTGAAACAAATATAGCTCTCTGTCCACAAAACTGCTCGAGGAGGTATTACAAAGCACGAGATATTATACATAATACATTACATCAAAATTACGTGAAACAGCAAAGACGAACCGTTACTCTTGATAAGCCTAATCCAAAGGGAAACAACGTGCTGGTCAATAAGAGATTCAAAGAAAGAAATCCTGGAGCGTCTTGAAAAATAGGTGTGGGGGCGGGGACAGGGGGGTAGGGAAGCTTCAAGTCCGTTCACACAGCTTTCATTTGAGATGCACACACACTGACACAGCAACATCGGTGAAAAACAAAAACAACAAGAGAGGCAAGGCCTTCAAGACTCACTTGTGATAAATTAAGTCCCCTAGCATTAATTACAGAGTAATTTCCCTTTTTTACTACCTGCACCAAAACGTTTGCAAAATAAATAAAAATTCCATGCTTAGCAAAAGAAGTTCCTGTTTGAACAAAAAATGATAATAATGACTGCTCTTGTTGTTGTGTCAGAATATCAGATTAAAGTGCCAAGTTTAGAGAATACAAATAATATAAATATAACAGTAAATGCAGTTTGCATATAATTAGGCTTCATTTTTTATTTTTTTGTGCCCATCCCAGAGGTGCAATATTGTTTTAAACAAGATGACTAAAAAGAACTGAATTTTTCCTATTTTTATGCCTAATTTGGTGTCAACTGACAAAATATTTGCAGAGAAAATGTCAATGTTAAAGTTTACCACGGACACACACACACACACACACACACACACACACACACACACACAGACAACCGAACACCGGGTTAAAACATAGACTCACTTTGTTTACACAAGTGAGTCAAAAATGACATGCAAAGATCATTTATTCAAGACTAGATCTCTCTCTCTCTCTGTCTCTCTCTGTCTCTCTCTCTCTCTCTCTGTCTCTCTCTCTCTGTGTCTCTCTCTGTCTCTCTCTCTCTCTCTCTGTCTCTCTCTCTCTCTGTGTCTCTGTCTCTCTCTCTGTCTGTCTCTCTCTCTCTCTGTCTCTCTCTCTGTCTCTCTCTCTCTCTGTCTCTGTCTCTCTCTGTCTCTCTCTCTCTGTCTCTCTCTCTCTGTCTCTCTGTCTCTCTCTCTCTCTGTCTCTCTCTCTGTCTCTGTGTCTCTCTCTGTGTCTCTCTCTCTCTGTGTCTCTCTCTCTGTCTCTCTCTCTCTCTGCGACTCACTTGATTTTTCATCGTAGCAGCAGGACAGGTAGCAACCTGTTGTAGTGTGTCATCTGTCACCACACTGTCTCCCCCCCCCCCCCCCCCCCTCTTCCACTGTCCTGTCTCTTCTTGCTCCCTCCTCCTGACTGTGTTCTCTGACATTGTCTTGACTTTTTCCTTTTCTTTACCTTTCTTCCTCCTTTTTTCCTTCTTTATACGGATAATGACACATGATGACGCAATAGAGTATAATGAAACATACAAGACCTACACCGCAACACCTTTCGTTCACGAACAGAGCACCATATTAAATCTCACTGTCCGCACTCAATGCGTACGCATATTTCACCTTACAAATATCTCGGAGGTGACTTATATGAAAATCCACAAGACACACTCATTAAATGATTATATTGTTTTTGAAACAGAAACTGACAAATATAAATTTCAGTTACAATAAGCATCTCAGTTTTTTTCTCCCTTTTTCCCCGTCAGCCACTGAACTGCACCGCCCTATACCATCCCAGCGCCAGGAAAGAAATCGGGACATGTCCTTCCTGTCAGTGAACAGGTGTCAAGTCCGGCCACGTATGTTCTGTTATGGATCACCGTTTGTAATTACTAGATTTCAGAGAAACACAAGATAGAGAAAGAGAGAGAGAGAGAGACAGAGAGAATGCGATTGTAAATGCAAATGCAAATGCATATATTTCATTCAGATTAGGCCATAGCCCCTGTCTGAAGGGGGTATTTCTTAATTGTAAATGGATAGTAGTTACATACCAATGTAAACAAGATTAACATAAAAGAAACAAGAATACAATGTTAGTTGTACTAATGGACAATAGCCTCAGTGCTTTGTAGATAAGTAAAGCCTTGTTAGTCAAGACATTTTCATTTTCAGATGCCGCAAGCCAATTAAATCTGAAAAGACATCCAGTTTGATAGTACTTAGGTTGAATTAGTATTAACCTCAGGTCATGTAAACAGGACAACAAAGCATAATAGTGGTTTCTTTTTTCTTTATCTGCATTACATACACGATATAAAGCATTCATAAAACCCTTTTTCCTCTTATCTGAGAAGATGAAAAGCAATATCTGACACACCAAATCTGAATTTAGATGATGTGCTTCTAACATACCTCTTCATATGAACTAAAATATAAAGTTCAACTTTGAAAAAAGTCTCATGCATTAAAAACCTACCATTAGTCTGGATATGACTGTGCCAGTCGTGTCACCCACAATCAACAATCCTTAGTTTGGAATATTTAAGAAATCCACTTATGATTTCAACAACAATCAACAATCCTTAGTTTGGAATATTTAAGAAATCTACTTATGATTTCAACACCATGATTATCCTACACACAACCGTTTATACACACAAAATTTCGTATGTTAGTTACCAGCGTCTTTTTACCGTTATTATCTCAATTCACTAAGTCACTTCAGATAGTATTTTGATTATCTATTAGTTCAGAATGGGATTCTAGCCATCTACGAAGTTCAGTTTCATTGGCTTTTCTTTTCTTTTCAGCCAGAGTGTTAAGCGTGTACATGAAAGGATTGACAGCAGAGTTTAACGGTAAAACAAATACAGCCAGTGCCACATTCACTTCTACGGGAATGGCAGTTCCTGCCAATGCCAATGTGCCACACAAACCAATAGGAAACCAACACATCAAATCTGACACTGCAATCGTGATCAGCCGACGAGCTATAGTCATGTCCTGTGACGCTTTTGAAGAATTAATTTTCAGAGCATTGTCCTGTATTGACCAATAAATGAACGCCTGACCAGCACAGATAAATAAAAAGAGAATAAAATTAAGGTAGATTAAAATACTGAGTGAATATATTTTCCCTTTGAAACCTCGTCTTGTAACTGGTAAAGGAATACAAATGCCTGTTTGGCTGTAGAATTCCCAATGTGATGTGATTGGAAGTAATGGTACCAAGGCTATTGACCAACCAGCCAACCAAGTACACAGACAAGCCACTGCTGCCGATGTTCTGTCAAACTTGTTGGTGCTGAAAGGAAAGCGAAGTACAATGAAACGATCCAGTGTAATAAGCCAGATACTGAAGGCTGATACCTCACTGGACAACAGAGACAAAAACCCAGCTGCCTTACATGCAACACTGCTTTTCCATGCGTCATCGTTGTGAAGGTATTGTCCACGAAACTGTTCATCGGCCACTCCAATTATAACAATGTACACACCCATAAGAAAATCGGCCATGGTGAGGCTAATGACAAACACGCTGAATCCACTTGAAGACGTCATGCTCTTCACAAACATACGACTACTGAAACAACAGACATTACCAGTCAGAGACAGACAGGCGACCATCCACAGAAACCCACGGTACGTCCATGACTGCAACAGATCTTTACATGAAGAAATTTCGTTTTGGGGAGAAATGCAAGCAGTTTTGACATCGTCAATGGTATGGGGAAGTATTTCATGGCAGCATAGTTTATAGTTTTGTGTGGATATAAAGCGTAGTTTAGAAACGGCTTTAAATATGTCAGGTGGAAAGATTTTAACGGGACTGCCATCCATGTAGAGTTCAGTTAATTGTGGCGTGAAGCGAAACCCAGCTGTGCTGACTGTGTGAATGGAAGTAAACGTCAAATTTAGTTTCTCCATACGATGAAATAGTGACAGGGCTTTTGAGTCAAACACTGTCAGCATGGTGTGGGACAGATCCAGCACTGTGAGTGTACTGTGCTGGTTAACAGGTGAGAGGCCAGTGTGGAGTGAGGTAAGGGGATTGTTGGACAGGGAGAGTACTTGGAGATTTTGTAGCCCAAGAAAATAAGTCATGTTGATATGGTATAGTTTGTTACTACTAAGGTCAAGGAACTTAATGTTTACCAACTTTGCTTTAGGAAGGTGGGTTATAGAACAGTGTGCAAAAACAACAGCAATAAGGAGGGTGTTGTTAATCACATCAGTCAGTGTCATACCTGAACCTGTAGCATCCAGGTAGCGGATGTGAGGGAAGAATGCTGTGGAGAAAGGCTGTGAACACATAAAGGAATGACCTTGACATAGACAGTCTACAGGACAGGTCACGTCACATAATAATTCATCATCACTCATAGGGCAGTGAGGCCAACCATCACACATGTGGTCACTATGCAGACATGTTGTTGAATGTCTGCATCGAAAAAGTCCTGGACATTTCAGTTGTTCACACCCCTCTTCATCCTCGTGCTCACTACAGTCGTACATTCCATTGCACCGTGTATATACAGGCAGGCAGTTATTGATCTCACCAGGACAACGAAAGTGGTTGTCAGGACAGGACTCACTGCTATTCATTGGAGTGGAGATAAAGTATCTGATGCTATCAAATTTAACAAGAGCTGGTGGTGGACTTGACTGTTTCGTGAAGGGTGTGCGTTGATATGCACCGCAGATGTCTTCATCTGACTCATCCAGACAATGAGACACTCGATCACATACCCTGTCATATGGCACACACTCACTGTTCAAACATTCATATTCATTGATACAAAGAGGGTGTTTACAAAAGGATTCATCACCTTTATCACTGCAATCATTTATAAAGTCACACACCAGAGTGTATGACATACTTGTGAAATCAGTTTCACACACAAATATATCATCGTGTACATAATACTCAATATCAGAGGGGTCAAAGGTACTGATACGTGACAAATCATCAGAAAAAGTGCAAGTCGTTGTGTATTCTTCACCACACACTTTATACTGGTTATAGCCACACAGAAAAACAGAATGAGTTAAATGGCCATCAGGACATGTATGCAGCTGTCCCTCAGACAGCAAAACCTTTGTGTTGGTCAAAGAAATTTCCTGTTTGTGATAAATGTTTGTCTCTGTTTTGTTTTTTGTAAATTCACAAACTGCCCCTATTGCCGCTTCATGATGGCTAAGATCTTTATAGTCACATTGTAAAAATTGTAAGCAAACTCCAGCTGTGTAAAAGCAGAAATGTGACGTTTCCTTCAATTCAAAGCTAGAAACGCCACATTTGTTAATGGAATTATGAATGACTGTTCTATCTTCGTGGACCACACAGTGTCTATACATATTTGGCAATGACATGTCTCCAGTGAGCAAACCAGTCCAAAATGAATATATCGAAGAGCCACTTACTTGTGTTCTCACTTCGAATTGCCAGTCATAAACACACTTTGGCATACCTAGTCTGCCTCCAAGAGATTTACAGTAATCATTGGCTCTTTCATTGAAGTTCGTTGTTTCACTGACAAATCCACTGAGGATGTCAACAATTTCATAGCATCGGTCACAGACCGATATAAGTCCATGGCAATGATCACTGCTGTTGAGCCAGGAACGTCTTTTATATTGTCCATCCTCACCTTCTGTTTTAAGATAACATACCACATCTTGACAGAAGCTTATATTATTATGTGACAGTTCCTAAGATAACAGTGTGCCTTGAAAGTCCTTAAAATCTCAGGTAAAAATGAATATGAAATCATAATTTTCAAACATACTTTTAATGAGTGAAGTGGGGTTAATGTCATGAAGAGATCTCGGAAAATTGGGCAGAAGAAGAAGAAGGAGAGGAACAAGACCAAGAAGAAGAAGAAGAAGAAATGGGTAGGTGGGAGAGAAGAAAGAGGAGGAGGAGGAGGAGGAAATGAATACTGATTGATTGATTAATTGAATCTTTAATGGGTAATGAACAAGGCTTTTTCACAAATCTGCCAAGTTAATGAAACAAACCGTAAAAATTGATGATGATAATAATAATGATAATAATAATAATAATAATAATAATAATAATAATAATAATAATAATAAAAATAATAATAATAATAATAATAATAGTAATAATAATAATAATAATACAAAAAAAGAAAAGAAAAGAGAAACGGATCAGAAAAAAATACTGGAATATTCCACTAACAAGATAATGAAAATAACAACTATTAGTATTACATTATAGTACTGTCATTCTGCACTGAGCATCACTCTGGTGTAATGAACATCCTTCAAGTCCTTCTGGCTAGTAAAACATTGTGTATGAGGTGACAATGTCTCGACTTGGGTGCGTCAAGGTATTTTTTAGGTGGTCTCTTTGTTGGAATTGAGTGTTCACGATGTTGCTGTTCTGCAGTGACAGGAAAGTCTTGGGAGAGCTGGACAGTACAAGGTCTTCAGAGAAGTGTTTCGGCCCTCAGCTCCTTACACTCTAAGGGGGCCGGGCGCACCCAGGTCATGACTCCTGGATGCCCTTGTTCGGACCCGCGCCTCCAGGTTGGTCGCCACTTCAAGACTGAGTCACCTTTTCTGGCAGACGCTTTAACCACTGAGCCATTGTACGCCTAGTTTGAGTAGGGAAATTTAACACTTATGAAGTCTACTTTCATTCCTCCTCGACCAGATCCAACTGGAACTCTTTTCTGCTGCTTCTGCCATTGCTTTGAGAGCCTGTGTCCTTTCTCTACCAGAAATCGGCAGCTGTTTCATGAGGCTGTAGGCAGATGCGCCCACAAACCCTCTTGGTGAGTCCATGGTGAGGACTTTGGCTTAGAAGCCAGATTATCTCAGGCTGCTGGCTGGACCAGCACACTTCTCAGTAGATGTGGGCTTCCTCCATTCTGCTTTCGTATGGCACAGTGAGCTCAATCAGAATCGCTTCTTTCGTTGCCTTGGAGTGGGGTACTATGTCAGGTCTCATTACGCTCTTGATGGTTTCTGGGTGGTTTTTCTCTTCTGGTAGGTCAGCTTAGGATTGTCATAGCCGGGGCGGTAGCGGGGATAAGCTCCCACCACCTGTAAAGTGCTCCCATATGGCGTGCGTCTCAAATAGCCTCTGAAAACCAAGCCCAACTCCTGGCCTGCCTGAAATGTGTAAATCAATCATATAAACATTATTTAAAGTGCACTGTTAATTTTTTTCTTGTTTGTTCACTCTTCCAGTTACCTGGGGTCTTTCATTTACTGTTGATGAACGGAATTTCTAATTTCTATAGTGTGGGGTTGTTCAGGAGTAGAGTTGAGTGAGGGGTATAACAATAATTGTTCACATTTAAAGTTGTTTGTTTTTGTTGAGAAAAGATGATGTGATCATCAGCAAATAAATGTGTTTAAGATAGAATTGTGATATTTGCTGTTTCACCATGGGAAGGGTCACCAGGAGTGTACTGCCTTGGTTATACAAGAAGACGCTTGTGTGCTAAGCTTTCGGTGTGAATGTGTTGTGCAGACTTGCATGTTTCTACGTTTGAACACCTTTGTTTCCTATGTCTTCAACTTTCTGCATCATCAGTCCCTTCTATGACCTCACTTATCCTTTTCCCCCTGTCCCACATTGTCCCCTTTTCTCCCTTCCTTTCCTTGGATCGATGAGGCCAGGATTGAACTGAACTCTTTTTCGGACGGAGTTTGGAAACGTCCAGAGGAGCGGGAAGTGGCCGCCATGTTCTACAGCTTCAGGGCATTTCAGGATCTTGGAGAGTGTTCAGTGAGCCGGTTCCACAACCCTACTTGAAGTGTGGTATGTACTTTGTTCCCTCACCAGTTAAGATTAAAGAGCCGAGGACAACATTGTCAGTGAGGCGAACTCCATTTACTTATCATATTTTGTCAGCTGCCTAAAATCGCTGTGTGAGTGAGCAGTGTGATGAGCACTGTGTGACAACAAAGGCATTGTCAATAGCAGAAGACTCTTTCAAAACCAGCCAGAATACTCAACAGTGTTTTGTCACTTGCAATAATCTTGGTAAGTCTCTTATTGATTCTATTGGCAATGATTCCTGTGCAGTTACTATTGCCATTTTTTTCTCATTTACAAAATAGTTTTTACAATAAGCTGCATATTCTGGCAAACTGGATTTTGATATGTTCATCGTTTATCATATCTACACCAGCGGGATATCCGTTCTTCGGGTGTTTAACGGTTCGTTTAACGTGAACACTGTGGGACAGTACTAGCGAGAGAACATTAAAACCACTGGTTCGGAGTTATGATCGTGCCTTTAAAACTGTCTTCGTAATGTCAAGCTCATTAACAACCGAAGATTACAGGTTGCTTGACATCATATCCCTGAACCACAAACTTAAACACAACAAAGGTATATTGATACGTAAGTTAATGTCGGGAATGAATCCCGCTGGCTGATATAACAGAGAAGATCCCATCAAACAGCAGAAGACTTTTTTTTTATGAATCTAAATAGCAAATCCACCAAGAATAGTTGTTGTTTTTTAAAGTAACTCACACACACAAACAAAAAGAAAAAAAAAGAAGAAAAATGAAGAAAACAACAACAAAACATACATGCGCGCACTCACGTACTTGAACACTCAAATGCTTTCTGTGTATGTATGCATGTTTGTATGTATGTATGTATATATGTATACATATGATATACAAACACGATAGCTATCTATCTATGTATCTATCTGTATGTATACATCTCTCTCTCTCTCTCTCTCTATATATATATATATATATATAACATATATATATATATACATATACAGAGAGAGAGAGAGATTACACACACACACATACACACACACACACACACACACACACACACACACACACACACACACACATATATATATATATATATATATGTATATATCGTGTGCGTGTGTGTGTGAGAGAGAGGGGGGGGGGGAGGAGAGATAGAGAGTCAACAATATATGCCTTTTTTGCTGTACCTATCACAATGAGCGTGTCTGTTGACAGGTGACATTTCAGGAAGAAAATATAAATATAACAAGGATGCTCTGTCACGCTGCAACAAAGCCAGGGGGGAAGGGCAACTAACGGTGCTTGTCGACAGAACAGATCCAAGTATTTGGGGCTAAAGGAAGGGTTAAAAGATTGAAAATAGTGACAAACAGAATCAAATTCGTTTCAGAGTCTCTGGTAAACAATTCAGTTATGACACTCGAGAGTGGTGAAGGCTTGCTTTGAAAAGACCTGTTGGTGGCTTTGCTTTTTAGATTTTATGAAATATCTTCTGCTGTGTAGTGGAATTTAGCCATCATATTAGCAAGATCCATTCCTTAAGCCTCAAAATACCTTTATTTTGTTTTAGTTTGTATTTCAGGTGTAAGATGTCAAGTGATCTACAATCTTTGGTTGTTAATGAGCTTGATATCACAAGGACAAGTTTAACTCACTCAGTACGGCCAGTCCTCTCTTCTCCTCTACACAGACCCCTCGGATGTCCAGTGGGTGTCTGAATGACCCAACCTTTAGCTTCCGTCGCCAGAATTGTGGTATTCTTTGTCAACATTCACGTCTTCAGTATAAGAGCCTTCCGCTTGCAATATTTTGATGATGGTAATTGGGGTGAAACGCTGTTAACGTCGTCTTTTTCGCCGTTCGTATGGAGAGAGTTAAAGGCACGATCATAACTCTGAGCCAGTGCTTCTAGTCAGGTTCTCGCTAGCACTGCCCCAGAGTGTTCTGTATTTTGTGAATGATCTGAACAGACAGTTGCTTTCCAGTGAATATTCACACCTAAACAGCAAATAATGATGAACATAGTACATTAGTTTATTTACGTTTGCTAACACTTTTAGGAAGGTGGCAGAATGGGTAAGACGCTCAGCTGCCAATATAGAGAGTCCATGAAGGTGTGGGTTCGAATCCCGCTTTCGCCCTTTCTCCCAAGTTCGACTGGAAAATCAAACTGAGCGTCTAGTCTTTCGAATGAAACGATAAACTGAGGTTCCGTGTGCAGCACGCACTTAGCGCACTGAAAAAGAACCCATGGCTACAAAAGTGTCGTCCTCTGGAAAACTCATGTAAACGAAATCCACTCTGATAGGTACACACATGATTTTTATTAATCGCACGCACTCAAGGCCTGAGAAGTTTGTTGGGTTATGCTGCTGTCAGGCATCTGCTCAGCAGATGTGGTGTAGCGTATATGGATTTGTCCAAACGCAGTGACGCCTCCTTCAGAAACTGAAACTGAAACTAACGCTTTTATATGCAGGTGGCATGATTCCTCTCTCAGAAAGCACGAAATGCAGTATTCCCAAGGATAGAATCTGGATTATAATGTCACTTCTTCATCACATAGAGTCACTGGGCACAGAACTGACGGAATATTTACCAGATTCCTACAGCTCAGTCAGTTGCGTGCCACAGCATGGGTCAGTGCAGGTAGGTTCTCCGTCCGTGCTGTGGCGTTGTCAGTCCATCGTTCTTTCTGTCTTCTTTCTGTTTCCCTCCTCTACAGTTCCTTGGAGATCTTGTTATGTGACTATACCAACAGAGTTTATTCATTCATTTATTCATTCTTTATATTAGTGGAGTGATCGCTTACAGGTAACGCGTCCGCCTAGGAAGCGAGATAATTTGAGCGTGCTGGTTCGAACCACGTGTCAGTCGCCAACATTTTCTCCCTCTCCACTAGACCCTGAGTGGTGGTCTGGACGCTAGTCATTCGGATGAAACAATAAACCGAGGACCCGTGTGCAGCATGCACTTAGCGCACGTAAAAGAACCCACGGCAACAGAAGGGTTGTCCCTGGAAAAATTCAGCAGAAAAATCCACTTCGATTGGAAAAACAAATAAAACTGCAAGCAGGAAAAAAAAAAGAACAAAAAGGGGGGTGGCGCTCTCAGTGTAGCGACGCGCTCTCGCTGTGGAGAGCAGCCCGAATTTCACACAGGGCAATCTGATGTGACAAAAAAGAGAAATACAATACAATACAATACAATACTCAATACAATACAATACAATACAAAGCAATACAATAGGTTACGATCCGTAATGAAAAAATGTGAGAACAGTTCACAGACTGAGCTGAATGAAGAGAGAGAGAGAGCGAGAGAGAGAGAGAGAAGCTTGTTTTTGCACCAAGGAATGAGTCATTAAGAGAAGTACAGACTGTTCCTGTTACTGCATGAGGCAATGTGTATTGATGAAAACAGTGCTGGCACTGTACCTGGTGATTTTAAAAAAAAAATTTTCATTCTTCCTTTATTGCTTCAGATATCTGTTTCTATTTTCTTTTGGTACAGTTATCATTGAAGATTTTAACAGATATACACGAATACATGCATATGTATCTAGATACCTATACATATATAAACACAACAACCAAAACTAAATATATATCATATAGTCCGCTGTAAATATTACAGAAAAAGACATGTGTGTTCGTCGACTTGATAGTCAATAATCATAACAAGAATTTCTTGTTATGTACACAGTTGCTTTGATTGTATTGACATATATTGACAGCAATTAGCTAATTGAATGAACAGGTTTAAGTAACATAAAATATGTAGCTATCTGTGACAGTACTGTATAATATTCAGCACGTTTTATATCTGTATTTCACGTTTTATCAGAGATACATATGACAGCCATTTAGTGTTGAATTCACAGTGTACAGTTTTTTTTGCGGCCCCATCGTTTGCACCATTTCAGTGACGTTACTGCTGCGCCGCTCATTTCAAGTGCTTCACCCGAGTTCGTCAGTCGCAATTCAAACTTGGGCAGTATACAGGGAATCATCGATGTTAGGTCGCCAGGAGGCCACACACCAGAGGAGACCCCACACAGAGCACAGTTTACCTTTGCATTATATGCCTGCATATTATATTTTACAGTGATACAATTTTTAAAACAATAAACGATTGGCAAGCACTTATCATGTTTTTAAAGCCATTTTATTTAACAATGGCGGAAAACAACAACAACAACATACAACAACACATACACACACGGCCAGTCTGGATGTGTGCATGGTGGTGATGATTGTGAAGAGGGACTGGGGGAATGAGTGCACTTCCTTTTGAAGCGGGGTGTTTCTGCTCTCTCACGGCCCTTTCACACTTCTGTATGTCTGTGTTTCCTATACATGGACACTTTTTTTTTGCCGTTTTCGTATTTCAGATTGTGTGTGCATATGTTTGGGTTTGTTAATGTTCTGGTGTGAGTTGAGTAATGTGTACGCATCTCATTTACTAATTCTTCCTCGATACTCCACTTTTCCCCAACGGAAAACAGCTTTCAAACAATAACATTAAATCAAACATTCCTTAAGTCGACTTCATTGTAACCTGTTTCTGATAGCAAGCTCCTTCTCGAAAATAAGCTGAAGAGGAGCTGATTCTGTTTTTTAATGCTGATACACATTTTACCAAGTAATATAAGATAATTGATATACTTATCATGCTCACTGGAAATATTAGGATTATCGATACCAAATAGATTATCTATGTTTGATAATTTTACGTTAAAGTTTGTTTCTGCAAATATTTTCTTCTCAACTAATTTCCAAAAACGACACACAGTTGGACACTCACAAAAGAAGTGTTCAATAAAGTCAACAGTATTGTAACAGTATGAGCATTTGTTAGTTTCTTTTACTTTCAATTTATTTAGCAAGATTTTAGTGGGATATATATTGTGTAATATTTTCCAATGTAATACTCTAAGCCTTGTGTCTTTGGTTGTGTCCTTTGCTTTAGACCAAGTTAATTTGTCAGTATTAATGTCAAATTTTCTCTTCCAAAAAAAAAAAAGAGAAATTTTTTTTTTTTAAATTCAAGCTTTTTATGTATTGGGTATAATTTCAAAATGTAATGTTTAAGATGAGAAAGATCAGTTTAAAGCAAATTAACTCCCCTAGCATTACAGAGTAATTTCCCTTTTTTACTATCTACACCAAAACGTTTGCAAAATAAATAAAACTTCCATGCTTAGCAAAAGAAGTTCCTGTTTGAACAAAAAATGATAATAATGACTGCTCTAGCTGTTGGGTCAGAATATCAGATCAAAGTGCCAAGTTTAGAGAATACAAAAAATATAAATATAACAGTAAATGCAGTTTGCATATAATTAGGCTTCATTTTTTTATTTTTGTGTGCCCATCCCAGAGGCGCAATATTGTTTTAAACAAGATGACTGGAAAGAACTGAATTTTTCCTATTTTTATGCCAAATTTGGTGTCAACTGACAAAGTAGTTGCAGAGAAAATGTCAATGTTAAAGTTTACCACGGACACACACACACACACACACACACACACACACACACACACACACACGCACACACACACACACACAGACACACACAGACACACACACACAGACAACCGAACACCGGGTTAAAACATAGACTCACTTTGTTTACACAAGTGAGTCAAAAAGAAGGCAGCTGGGATGGTAGTTTCTTTGCTTTGGCTTTCCGTTAAACAGGCTGGCTTCACAAGACCACATGCCTGTTTCTATTTCGCCTGCCTGGATCCACTCGATCCACTGTCTAGGGATGGAGTTCACAAAAGCATTGTACTGGAACAACGTATCAGCTCTGTGTTGTCCGATTAAATCCTGAACCTCTGCAAGTGATAACAGTCTGTTTTCATTGGGGTGAATCATGTCTCTTATTTGTTCGATGCCATTAGCAATCCAACTTTGAAAGAATAGCACATTGTTTTTATATTTTAATAGGGAATTATTGAACAGCAACTGTAAATGAAAATCGTTACATTTAACCTCAGATAGCCCTGTTAAAGTTTTCTTATCTGAGTAGGTGATCTATACGTCTTTCCAAAAATCGTTATTAAGCAACTCAATATTTAGATCTCTACTTCTGCAATTCATATAGAAGGCATTATCCTCGCTTTGCAAGCATCTGTAAATGCCATCTTGGTATTAAAGCCCAGTTTTCCTCATCAGCAGCATCAAAAAGCTTGCCAACCCATTGTAGATTTAGATATTCTTGAAAGTGTAGCACATTTATCATATGAATACCTCCTTTATCTACGCTAGCTTCCATTACCTTTCTTTTAACCTTTTCAAACGCTTTTTTTTATTATTTAAATTACCATGCAGCCACTTATGACTTCACAACTTTCCAAGCTAATTAGCAGTCCTGCAGCGATAGGAAAAGGGCGAAAGCGGCGGGTGAACGGTGTCATTGGCAGCCACAGTCCCAAGTCTGGGTGTGTGCGTGTGCGTGTGTGCGTGTGTGTGTGCAAGTGTGGGTGAATGACTTGAGCGTGACAAACGAGGAGCACGTGCGGGCAGCCATTGGATTCGTGACCACACTCACGGATTCAGAGGACAGCGGTTGGACCAGAGAGACGGCCATTCTCCCGCTGTCCGCTGAACTGATGGGTGTCCGCATTGGTCCCCTGTGCTGGTTGGGTGAATGGCTGTTAATGTAGAGAGACTTATTAAGTGATAAAAAAGTAACAGTGATAAATAAAACATTGCTTGAGGATACAATTTCATTGTATGGTTGTGGGTGAATCGCTGTTTGTGTAGAGGGAAATATAAAATGATAAATATAGGAAAATAAATGAATGGAAAACGTTCCAGTGCTATTGAAAGAAGTAACAATAGACAATATTAGAAATAAAACCTTATTCTGGAATATATTTTACTTGACTCGTGGAAACTATTTCCACTCATCCCCCGTAATAACTTGTGGATGTGTTTTCCTTGTAATTCATGAAGAAAGACAATTCTCCTGTTGTCCTCTACAGCTTCAGGGCGTTGTTTAGTATCTTGGAGAGTGTTCAGTGAGCTAGTTCCATGACTCTTCAGATGATTTTAAGACTGCTGACCTGATATGGTCCCACATATCATCTGGGGATGGGTCCAGTGAGGCGTAGGGTTAATTAGGCTTTGCATCTGTTTTTTTCTTTTGTTTTTGTTTTTAATTTTTTTAAAGTATTTCATTGTCTCTGTAGACTGGAGGCTGCTGATCAAGTGTTAGATCTGTCTTGGGATCCACCCTCCCCTTGACTTTGGTTTGAAGTGGAAGAATAGTCTCCATTTCATTAGATAGTGGTCTGCCTGTCATCAGCACTGGGCATCACTCTGGTGTAATGAACGTCTTTCAAGTCCTTCTGGCTCACTAAGCATAGTCTATGAGGTGCCAAGGTCTCGACTTTGGGTGCATACAAACTAAAACACAATAAGGGTACATTGATGTGTAACTTAATGTCAGGAATGGTTCCTGCTGATAGAGAAGTTTCCTTTAACCAGCAAAAGACTTTTCATGAAATCTAAATAGCAAATCCACCATGAATAGTTTCTTTTTTAAAGCAGCTCTTCACTACCATGCTAGTCATTATTGAAATCATTACCAGAGACTCTAAAGCAAATCTGATTCTAATTTCAATCTTATAACCCTTCCCGAAGCCAGAAAATACTTGGAACTTTTCTGTTAACAAAGACGATTTGTTCCTATTTCCCCACTGACTTTGTTGCACCATGACAAAGCATCTTGTTACACTTTTATTTTCTTCCTGAAATGTCACCTGTCGACATACACGGTCATTGTAATAGGTATAAGGAAACAAATGCATATATTGTTCACACACACACACACACACACACATACATACACACGCTCTCTCTCTCTCTCTCTCTCTCTCTCTCTCTCTCTCACACACACACACACACACACACACACACACACGCACACACACATGCACACACTCATTCAATCAATATTGTATTGGACGTAATAACGCCGTTTAAATCATGTTTTTGTGTGTTTTGTCATGTCTCGATGATTCTTTTGATTCAGTGGTAAAGGAGACGTTGCCATCGCTTCAAGCTCATCGCAACACACAGTAGATCCCTAGATCTGCACGAACCAGTCAGTCAGTCAAAGAAAACGTGTCAACAATGATGACCTCTACAGTTAATACAGTTGGTTGTCATGGACATGCACACTCATGCACACCCTGAACAGACACCAAAAACTTGTACCTCAGAGCATCTGTCCCCTCACTAGGCTTGATTTCTGGCACTTCATGGGCATAAAATGGGAAAACCGGGACAGATACTGTCATATCAACCACTTCTCAAACAACACTGCAAGTGTCTTCATTTCTTGGGTCAAAGCAAGGATGTCATTATGATAAGCAGCATAAAATACAGCCTTGTCAAGTTATTTCAAACCCAATGTGGACCTCAAAAACAGCGTTGCCATCCTCACTCATCAACATAGAAAACAAACTGGAGGAACGTGGTGCCAGTCTTCCCTTTGGAGGGGATGCTCACTCAGTCTGGCTCCGTAACTAAGCGATTCCGTGTATGTCAAGTCATAACAGGCTTCATGGAACACCACTGAAGTCACTCATCAGCAGTGCAGGGTCTCTTCTGGCATGTGGTCTCCTGGCGACCTAATACTGATAGTCCCCACTGTACTGCTGGCTCTGGGTCTGTGATGGGCATATTCGGTAGTGGATGTGTATGGGAGATACGGAATTAGTGTCCTGGGAGTGATAATACAGAAATGGTAGAGAAAAGGCTTTCTGGAACTTGAAGCAATGCCAGGGGAAAGAACGAGGAAGAAAACGTGAACATACAGATATCCTACCCTGATAGTTATGGCCTCCATCTGTTGTTGTTGTACGCACGTCCATTATGCACTGTGATGAGAATGAAATAACAATGAGTCAAGTAGCGTAAATGATTAAACAACAATAAAGAGTGGTAACTCTCTCCATTTACAGGGTGCACCACTTCTTGTGATGAAAAGTCAATATTAACATAACACTCAATGACCAATGCTTTGTGTATTGACGGGGTCTTTAGATTTCCAGCGGTGGCTATCTTGCACAAACAGAAAGCGAGCTGTCGCTGGGATTTCTAAAAGTCTCTCCTTGTCTTGCTTTTCAGTACCAAGGAGCTTCTGATTTGTATTTCTCTTGTTGTGTGTGGTGTGTTGTATTATGATTTGTATGTGTGCGTGTGAGAGAGTGTTTGTGCGTGCATGTGTGTGAGAGAGAGAGAGAGAGAGAGAGAGAGAGAATCTGAGGTGACACAGGAATGATTTGAATTGTGATTATTTCAGCAAGGTGAGCAGTATGTACCGTAGTAAGAATGGGGTGTTATTGGAACCCCAGTTAGATCTTAACAGACTAGTATTTGTGAACTATAACAGACTGGAATGATTGAAAGTAAACGATCTGTTGTGTGAACGGTGGCTGACAAGTCGAGAAGAGTGAAAAGGAATTTGTTTCCAGACTCTGATTCGAACAGCAGATTATTGAGTGTGTGGAGGAGAGTGGTAGCAGTGTCGTGATCAGCACGACAGAGACTGAAAAGGGCTGGGAATTGTTGAAGCAAGGGTTGTTACTGAACTGCTTCTTGACGATTCTTCTCGGTGTCCGGGTTTGAAAAGAAGCTTATGGCGAGCTATCTGTGGTCCACGTGTTGTTCATGAATATGCTTAAACGGGAGTCACTGACTTAGTCACTACACTACTTTACTGACAAACGACCACTTGAGCGAATGAAGTTAGTGTAAGACCTTGGCAATGAGTGTAAAACACAATAGCCTTTACATGAACTGAGATATAATTTCAAAATAGTATGTGTTACATAAGTGAAGTACGTCACACAGCATGTTCAGACTGTCCCAATATTTGGCAAAATTTGGCCCCTGGTATGTGTCAGTGTTAAGTTGTTCCTGATTTTAACTAGAAATGCTGAAATGACTCCTGTAAATCAGTGTCACCATGTCAGTTAAAAGTGGTACGTTTTGTGAACAAGAAATAACAATGAAACAGTAACATGATTACATAAGCATGTTTGGCTTTATAATTTTTGTGTCCTTCCTCATATGTATTGCCGTTCTAATACATATGAGTGGAAAGAAGTGATTTGTTATTTTGATGCCACAGACAAGTTATTTCTAGGATAAATGAACGATTTCAAGTTTACCATGAAAACACACACACACACACACACACGCACACACACACTAAAGGGCATTACAGTAGAAGGAGGTTATCAAATTTGATATACAGACTATGATTGGATACAATAAAAACAAAATTTGCTTCAAAAGTAACTTGCATTGATGGTAATGCAGTTACCCCAGTGCATATCATCTGTGAATATGAACTGCTGCAAACATTTTTGCCTCATCCATGTACAAAATCCAGTTCGATCTGGGTTTTTTTATTCCTACTATTTACGATGCAAATGTAAGAGAAAGAGGAAAAGCGATGATGACATCAGGCATGGCTTGGGATGCGTAGGGGATGGGTTTTCGTCGAAAATCACTATTGTGAATTGATGTTCCACAATACGAACGAAGGCACACACACACACAGAGGCATGACTTTGATCATTTTATTTTATCATCGCATCAGACAGTTCTGACACCAACCCTTGGTCCAGAAACTAACCACAGACCACAATGGATAGAGCGTCACCTTCATGTCATGGAAGAGTGGGCAGTGAACACTTATTGTCCAGATGGATCTGTGTGTTCTGTGGATTTATGTACTACTTCCTCTTTGTGTGTGCTGACATAAACACACATCAGTGGAGCGTGAACAGCATGTGCATGAACACCTCGGGTGGATCACTGAACATCTGTGATGTGTGTCCAGGTGTAGAGTACATCCTTAACCAAAACAACACAAACATGACATGGGTCAATGTGACCGACTGTAAGAACCTACCACAACAAACTGCACAACAAGGAGTAGTGTATGGGGTTTGTGGTGATTTCAACACCTTCTGTAAACTGCATGTAAAGGCACCACAAGATATGCATGTCCGTGTTCTTGTAGAGAGACTAGAATACTGGTGTGATTCTAAGCACCGAGAAACTACCATATTCAGTTGTTACCATTCATACTCTTTGTTATGCAGCATTCATTCTCTTGATCAAATGTTTGTTGAATCATCCAAAGATAGCATCGTGATAAAAAACGTGAACAATTCGTTGGGAAAACTTTCTTTGGAAACAGTTAACTGTCACGAGTTTATTGTTATGAACTTATTTGAGTATTCTGGGTATGTACTAGTACCATATGTGTGTTCTTTTTTCCAACTGGATGTAGAATGGAGTGTACCTTCTAGATGGGCTATGATGAGTGTCAAACAAATATTTGAGTTTGAAATATGTTATGATTTTGATTTTAACTGGATAAAAGTGTACTTAGGCTCAAATACAACTGACCAAAATGCTGAACTTATATGCTGTCATGATTATCCATCCGCTAAAATCATTCACTCATCTTACGTGAAGATTCAACTTCATTATGCAAAGCACTTACATCCTGGTCTGAAATTATTTGTGTCTGAGCTAAATTACCAACCTGCAGAGTTGCCAAACGGCCTCTTTAACTGTTCAGTAAATTACTTCTCTGATTTTCGACGTCATCTGGATTGCAATCAGAAGTCAGAGTGTGAAGATGGACGGGATGAAACAGAACACTGCCCATTCAGCAGTCCTGACTGCCAGGGGTTGGTGGCTTCACGAAACAAGTGCTTCCAGTTACTCGTCATGGATTCCTGGCGTCATCCTCAGCTGTACCATTATGAGTGTCTGAAAATAGGGGCAAGATCAGCGTCACTAAAATCTAAAAGAGATCTGGTGAGTTTTCAATATATTTTAAAACAAATTAACAAATTCAGAATGCTTATAGGTTTAAGGTGCGGATGGGACTCTGTGCCATATGTATATGGCAAGTTTTGTATATGGTCTGACAACACTGTGGTGTACATCATGACTCACTTTAGATTAAAGACTCCATACATGCCTTTGAAGCTTGATGGACAAGGTTATCTTATAGATATGATGTTACTTTTTACTCATTATCCAAGAGTCCGAATGACATTGTCAATAATTTGTGAAATAGAGTTGCAATCACAAGATAACTTTTACTCACAAGTGTCACTGGCTTATTTACATTCACCAAAAGCAATCTTTACACACACAAAGCAGTCTTTATCAATGTCCCCTAATAATCACATCACACATGTGTTCTTGTCAAATGATTCCATGAGTCATAGTATCGAAACTGCGAATGCACCATTATACATACCCGTGAACATGACTGATGCTGAGAATACTGACATGTTTATTCTTGGACAACACACATACACCATGTATACATGTAATGATGGTACCACAATTGTGCATCACACTTTTGTGTGCGACTTCAGACCGGACTGTCCAGATAGTACCGATGAGTCATTTTGTAGACACCCTTCTTGCACTGGATTTCTGTGTTCTAACAGTCAGTGTGTATCCCTCAGTCAACGTTGCAACCAATACTCAGATTGTGTGGACGATTCTGACGAGCTTGGGTGTTCTGATGACGACAGCTACATGTCTGACGTCAAAGAGAGAGACGTGAAGCAATATTCGTTTGTGAATCTGGATGGGGCAGGCTATTTCACTCAACAGGTGATGACAGCCGACGATTCTTGTCCTCAAAGTCATTATCGCTGTACGGCTGAGTGGTTGTATTGTCTGCCTGTATACACCCGTTGTAACGGATTTTCTGACTGTGTGTATGGAGAAGACGAACATGACTGTGAGATATCAGGGTGTCCTGGTTTCTACTGGTGTCGTGGTTCCAAGGTTTGTGTGCATGGAGATCATCTGTGTGACGGCTGGGGTCAGTGTCCACAGCAGGATGATGAAATGTTGTGTGACAGGACCTGTCCTGAAGGTTGTCTGTGTGAAGGTCATGTTTTTCTGTGTAACAAACCATTTTCTCCAGATCTATATCTTCAGTTACGATACGTGGACGGAACAGGTTCAAACATGTCACTGGATTGTTTCAAGGAAAACGAATATCTTGTTAGTTTAAAACTATCCAAGTGCTCAATTCATAACATTTCACTCATTAAACTTGCAAACCTGAAGTATTTTTATCTTGACAATAACTACCTAAAAACTCTCAATATGACCATTTTACTTGAACTGCGAAATTTAAAAAGTCTTTACTTGCAAAGCAACCCTCTTTGCATAATCGATAATAAAGCAATGAAGCATGTTCATTATGCACTAACACGAGTGGATCTATCAAGAACATATCTCAATAATATCTTTCACAATAAGCTATCCATATACTTTCCTAAAGTGCAGTTTTTTAATATATCACTCTCTGCTATTGAAAATATAGGACCGATTGGTTTTAAAAATATGCCAGACCTCAGAGAGCTGGATATCAGAGGGAACAGAGTAACTGATTTCCCCTTAGATCTCTTTTCAGGCTGTGATCAATTAGATCAGATCTTTTCATCAAACTACAGATTTTGCTGCATGGATGTATTTCCCAAGGTCTCTGGTAAAATAAAGTGTTTGGCACCACACAGTGTGCTTTCCTCCTGCTCAACACTGCTACCATCTGAACTGTACAATATTTTCTTTTGGCTGGTTGGCCTTTCAGCCTTGATAGGAAATTTGGTGTGTTTATTGACTTCACGTGCTGTGAAAAAGCTGACTGGAAGCAGTTCCACTATAGCTGTTGCCAATTTGCAGTTTGCTGACATGTGCATGGGATGTCAAATCAGTATTATTGCAGCAACAAACGACATATATCATGGAAAATACATCCAGATTGAAAAAGCATGGACCAATGATACAATCTGCAAGGTGGCTGGGTTTCTTTACCTGATGTCTAGTACAGTGACGGAACTGTTTATTTCGTTTATCACTTTATATCACATTTCTTTACTTTGTTTCCAGAGAGTTGGAAGGAGAGCACATTTACCAGCTTTTGGCTGTATGTGGATGTTTGGTATTTTGTTGGCAACAGTTCCATTTCTTCCTGGTCTGTCCCATTGGGGCCTCCAGGGTCAGTCTGGTCTCTGCCGACTGGCTTTATTTGATCACTATCATTCAAGACATGACTTCAAATGGTTCACAGTTATTGTGGTAATCAACTTTATTTTGTGTGTGATGATTGTTGCTGGCCAAGCTGTCATCTACACAGAAATTCCAAAGTACAGAATAACTCTCAGTCCCTCACAGAGGCCAGAGTATTTTTCAATGCATGTAATGCAAAAAGTGGCTGAGACAGATGCTGTTTGCTGGCTTGTATTTGGACTGGTGGCAATGATGAGTTCATATGGTGTTACTGGTTTCGATCAGATCTATGATAGCATGGTTGTGTTTGTGTTACCTGTCAACGCTGCTCTCAACCCACTTCTCTACATGTGGACCGTGAACACACAAAGGCGACGCCAGCAACAAGAAGAGAGATTGATTCAAGTGTTAAGAGGACGGCTTGCTCAGGCACGATTTACAAAATAACCTGTGCAAAGATTACATACATACACATCAAGAGAGAGAGAAATAAGAGTGAGAGTGTCTGAAGGATAATTATGTTACACATTGATGTGATATGATATATATGATATGATATCAACAACAGGTCAGGTCAGGGGCATAGCCCTTGCTACTGGTACCATGTAACCTAGTACTACCTGCTGCATGTGAAGTCTCCCAACGACGGACCAGGTGGAGGAAACCTTTCCCAACGGCTGTGAAGGTGGAAGAGGATGACCAAAGGGCAGGGGGAGCTCCTGTCCTTGGCTGTAAGTCCTCCTAGGAGACAGAACTCTGAAGAAAAAACCTGCACCTGCTGAGGTGCACAGCGCTCATTGCTAGAATGCTTGATCACTACCAGGTGGATAAACGATAGACTGATGACCCTGCATCTGAAGCTGTCCGAGGATCGTTTCTCCACAGTCATCAGCTGCTATGCCCCGACGATGACCAACCCTGATGACATCAAAGAAGCTTTCTATGAGGAGCTCAGCCGCACCATTTCAGCAGTAGACAGAAAGGACAGGCTGATCATCCTTGGGGATTTCAATGCCCACGTTGGCGTGGTTTCTCCTCGTGGCCAAAAGTCCTAGGACAGCACGGCACTGGCAAGTGCAACTCCAACAGACTGCTTTTGCTCTTGCTCTGCGCGCAGCATGCACTGGCCATCACCAACACCCTCTCCCAACAAGCGGACAAGTACAAGAACACATGGATGCACCCCCGCTCCAAGCGAAAATCGTAACGTATGCCGGACGTCAGTGGACGTCTTAAGGCACAATGGAAACACTTTTTGTAGGACGTCAGCTGACGTCCTATAGGCGCTCAACTGGTTTTAAACAAAATCAAAACAGACCTGTTACAGTATAATCAATATCATGGAAGATTAGGACAACCATCTTTAAAAAGAAACAGGAATTTCACATTAAGAATACAAATACATTTATGGATCAATGAAAACCTGACAAAATTTTATTCACAGAGGCTGTAAGAGTACAGAAATTTTCCAGGAGTTTAGTAAACATGGTTGTTCCAAAGAAAACTGTACTGCAGAATGGACAACGAGAAAACAATGTATGTTTAAGATGGCAAAAAAGAAGAAGCCTTAGAGTCTTCCTTCGACAGAGATTCCCCCAGCAGTCTTGGCAGCACAACATATCATTCTTCTCAGTACCGTCACAAGGAACAGCCCAGTCACAGCAGACAGCCTGGCCAAGGGACCCAGCCCAGCGAGGAGGGACAACCCAACCAAAGAGGTCAACACGACCAAAAAAGACAGGTCAGTCGGGAGGAACAGTCCAACTGGAGTGGGTGGCCCAACCTGGAGGAACAATCCATCCAGGAGTGACGGTCCAGCTGGGAGTTACGTTCCAGTCAGGAGGGGTGGTCCAACCAGGAGGTCCAATCAGGAGGTACGGTCCAACCGAGAGGTCCAACCAGGTGGTACGGTCCAACCAAGAGGTCCAGTCAGCAGGTATGGTCCAACCAGGAGGTATGGTACGACCAAGAGGTACAACCAGGAGGTACGGTCCAAACAGGAGGTACGGTCCTCCAGGAGGGGTGGTCCAACCAAGAGGTCCAACCAGGAGGTACGGTCCAACCAAGAGGTCCAACCAGGAAAACAGTCCAACCAAGAGGTCCAACCAGGAGGGGTGGTCCAACCGAGAGGTAGGGTCCAACCAGGAAAGTGGTCCAAACTGGTGGGTGGTCCAAGCAGGATGGGAGAGTCCAGCCTGTCCACGACTCTGGAGAGGATGGCAACCCAGATATTGTAGGAGAATAAGTGATGACGACGACGACGACGAAGGCGAATTGATGAGACTGGAAACGTCGAACTGAAATACACGACGAAGACAAAGACAAAAGTAATATTCCGAGTAAGGGCCAGAAAACACTGGTGGAAGGTGATGGAAGCTGGCAGAAGCCAATGAAGCTCATGAAAGTCGATGGAAGGCAGTGGACACCAAAGGAAGGCAGTGGATGAACAATAGAAGGCAATGGAAATCAATGGAAGTCTACGAAAGTGGGACGATCGAAACACTGTATAAAGTCTGTTATCCACTGGTAGAATTCACTTTTGGACCCCTCCAAGTGAACAGTAATAGTGTACCTTGCCAAGAGTTTTTTGTTTCGTTTGTTTCGCTGACCCAGAGGAGACCCTGCACTGCTGCTGAATCACTTCGGTGGTGTTCTGTTGTGCCTGTTCTTACTTAACCTGCTTAGGACACCACCTACTAAGCCCCCTACTGATGACAATAATGGCTTAGTCTTGGAGCCAGACTGAGTGAGCGTCTCCCCAAGAGTGGAGACCACCACCACGTCCCTCCAACGACAGTCCCCCATGAATCAGTCGACACTGAAGACCTTGACAAGATTCACCCCAAGCGCGGAACTGGAGGGGTGTCGAAAACCTAGCCAAGAGTTAGTCAATAAACCAAATCTTACAAAATTACATTTAAACCCCTTCCACAAATACATCAGATTCTGCACATCGCAATTTTGACCAGTCATACATTCCAGAAAGAACTGATATGTAAGGAAAACTGATTAAATTCCAATTTGAATGGTAGGAATTCACCCGTAGAAATAAAATAATTACATTGTCACATACTGATATTACTTAAAACGCATACACATCCTACACATGCACATAAAAACCAGCAACAAAAATAATACATTTACTTTAACAACCATTCACCCCCCCTCTCTCTCGCTCTTTTATACCCCGGACATGAACACAAGATGTACAGAATTACACTACAAATTAATACACAAGGGTAAAACGCGACGGCTCGAACTGTCTTCACAGCCTACTCTTACCTTCCAGGCAGGGAGCTTCTACCCAGAAGCCTGGAAGACACAGAACACAGACCATGAAGACTGAGGCCACCCGGCGGAAAAAAACTATCCTCACACAGTGAGTTGATGCCAAACCGGGCAGCCAGCCCTGAAGAAAACTGAACGGACACCACTGTCTCCTCTGAGAGTCGCTGGCGAAAGGCCTCCAGTCTTCTCACTGACAAATTAAGAAGAGCTGATCTTAGCTCAGTGACACCCTGAACGCACGAGAACCAAGTGCCTTTAGTGAAACCCACACCATATTCACTAGAGCCCTGAAATAATTCCAGTTGAAGCTATGGAAACTTTTAGTGGCTAGTTGTCAATGGAAGAAGGGGAGATGTCAAGATGGGCAGCTAAATTCAAACACCACAGGGACCACCCTGTAAAAGAAGTCATGGAGAAGTTGTCATATTCATCTTTTGAAAACAGTAAAACATTCAGCATACAGTTGGGGTTTTTTTGTTTTTGTTTTTTTTTAGCGTAGCAAGTATTTTATCATCAGATATTTAGAACTGCAATCTAATATTCTTACAATGTATTTTCATAAGACAATAAAGACTGTTGTTTTGTCTAGCCTTCCTCTCTGTGTGGGTGTGTATGTGCACGCACATGCTTTTTACAAGTGGCAAAAAGCATACCCAAACAAACGCAGGATGCAAACCTAAACGCAGGCACACTGTCACACACACACACACACACACACACACACACACATATATATATATATATATATATATTGTAAAAAACAAAAACAACCTGTGTTCTGAAAGCTGTTGTCTTCGAAAGTGTTGTGGTTCGATTCTATTCCAAGTGAGAGGGGAGCAGACAGGGGACATAGGATCGACTGATCATGCACTCACTCACTCACTCCTCACATCTATAGCAGGGCCACATGGAGTGGCTTTTTTTGTGTTTACTTTACAATACAGCACACACACTAAGCAGTTCTCCCTACTTAGCAAAAACAACACACTAAGGCAGCACACACTGCCTACTTCAAGTACTTCCTACAAGCAGCACACAGTAAATAGTTCACCCTACGCCTAAAGTAGCACCTACAAGCAGCACACCTGGAACACAAACACACAACCAAAACCCAGGTCAGGTAAAATCTCAAAATATCCTGACATCACTGACATGAAAGGCCTATACCCTCTCAGCACCTTTCATCACATGTCCACCAGTATGCACTCCTCTCACACACAGATCTATGTGTGGTAAAAACAAGCTTCATTAAGCTTACCTGCCACCAACAGTGACATACCATACTGTGCACAAAACATATCACTGACCAATACAACCCTGTGTTCAACTCATGTTACCAATCATTCAATTAAACTGTGTGCTACCATTACCAAACAAATCTCTGTCTCCACAAGGTATCCCACTGACACAAGTACGTGTAAAGAAATCATTACTTCCAACATATCTCTGGTTAACAGCAATGTGCAACAACATAGCACTGACCCTTAGTGCTCTCCTTGTTAATCAACTCATTATCCACATTACAATGTGCTTTCCCACTTTGTCCAAACAAGGTAAACCATTGACACATAGCACAACTCCTACACATGTTACCACAACAACCAACAAATCAAACATGTGTTCCACAACACTTGCTGTTACCCCCATGTGCACACACACACACACACTGACAATATGTTAGCCTATAGATCTGTTAAGTTTACACTGAACCAACACCACCTACAATATACAAAACAAGTAAGTAATACATCAAAAATACAGAACAAGATATCTGTAACAAAACAGAAGTGGGGGGCAGGGGGGGGGAGACTCAAAAGATATAGGCCAGTACTTCCCTCAGTGGGTAGCTTTCACACATTAACCCCTTTTCTTTCCACAAGCCACAAGATTAACTTAAACTGGCTGTCCACTGACATAAAACATAGTTTCCCAACACAACTAAGTTATCAACATAACATAAAACCATTACAAGTCATGTACTCACAGCCCAACAAGGATTTCCTTGCACCTCACATTACTGATCAGTCAGTCACCCTGTGTCAGTCAGTTTTTCTGGGAGACAGCTGAGAACTGGCTGTGCTGACTGGTTTTATCCCTTCCCACAACATACTATGCATACTAATGCAAGCTACAACACTCACTCCCCCAACTAGTTGAACTGAAATAACCAATCTTTGCTGGTCCTAGCGACGCTGTGTGAATGACTGACAGATTCACTGCTTAAACCCAATTCGTCCAATTCAACACACTGATCTGATTTGCTACAATTCAGCCCACTTGTTTTTACACACATTCTGTGACAAGTTCACCCATTTACGTCACAAAGAGATTGGAGAGACAGGACAATACAACTCTCGGCATGTTAGCCGGCTTGATCAAAGTTCACATTAGCATAAATTCTCCCTAGCTTACGTTCCGAAGTCCCGCCATCTACCTTAGCTGTGTTAGTGAGAGGGGAGATGGAGAATGACTTGAAATACAGGCCATCACACGGGATGTTCCAACATACCGACACTTGTCTGTTTCGAACACGCCGACATCTAATTCAGCACGGGGATTGCGGCAGACCTCACACAACCACACGTATTCCTACAGCTGGGGCTGGTGACGTGGCGTCGCTGATCAAAGGCTGCCGACTAGGGAGTGGGGGTAAGGGGGGTGGGGGGATGGTGGTGTGGAAGGAGGAGGGTGGCATGGTGTTGGCAAGACCTCAAAGACTGGACTTTGGATGGAGCAGGAAGGGAGATAAGAAGGAGGGGGAGGGGGGCAGAGTGTGGGTGGTGGGGGTGACACTGCTGGTATATATATATATATATATATATATATATATACACACACACACAAACACAAACACACACACTGTATGCGACCTGCTGGGATTGGCAAATGGTAACTAAGCCAAAGATGAACTGATCCTGTAAAACGTAGTATCTCAATGATACTGACCTCCAAATGTTGAAGTGTCCTGACTAACTGAGATCTCATGTGCATCATTTCAGGTCACTACAGGTAACAGGGGTTCCCTGTGGATTATTTCTAGAATCAGACAACAGCAGCAGGAATGACAGATTTGGTAGTGGATGCAATGACAGGCTGTCAGTCAGAGAAAGGCATTGTTACAAAAGGAAGTGGCTGCTGGTCTGGCCAACAGTGTGCATGTTTCGAAATGAAATCATTCAAACAGGAAACTCATGTACACACAGCCTGCAACAGATAACTTCTTTGCACAGAGTGTTGAAAAGGCAGAACTGAGCAATGAATGATCAGTGTTAAAGGACTGAACCACGTA
Source organism: Babylonia areolata (assembly GCF_041734735.1). Classification (NCBI taxonomy): domain Eukaryota; kingdom Metazoa; phylum Mollusca; class Gastropoda; order Neogastropoda; family Buccinidae; genus Babylonia; species Babylonia areolata. The sequence goes on from NC_134908.1 coordinate 14,510,409, forward strand.
AAGAACGCTGTGATAACCAGCCTGCTTTAAACTTATTTGAAAATAAAAAGAAGAATAAACAAAACTTGCACGACTGTGGCCAAAACGTCCACACCATTCAGCATATAGAAATACTGGTGAAATACAGTTACTGTTGCTGTTCTGAAAAAGACTGCTTCCACTTTCAAGAATTCAAACATGCTCATCAGAGAGAGAGAGAGAGAGAGAGAGAGAGAGAAGACATAAAGCATATTGATTTCATATTGTATGAACGTGCAATGTGATTATCTGACACCCTCCCTATTATTCTCTCTCAATCTCTCGCTCTCTTGATGTGTATGTATGTAATCTTTGAACAGGTTATTTTGTAAATCTTGCCTGAGCAAGCCGTCCTCTTAACACTTGAATCAATCTCTCTTCTTGTTGCTGGTGTCGCCTTTGTGTGTTCACGGTCCACATGTAGAGAAGTGGGTTGAGAGCAGCGTTGACAGGTAACACGAACACAACCATGCTGTCATAGATCTGATCGAAACCAGTAACACCATATGAACTCATCATCGCCACCAGTCCAAATACAAGCCAGCAAACAGCATCTGTATCAACCACTTTTCTCATAACGTGCACTGAAAAATACTCTGGCCTCTGTGAGGGACTGAGAGTTATTCTGTACTTTGGAGTTTCTGTGAAGATGACTGCTTGGCCAGCAACAATCATCACACACAAAATAAAGTTGATTATCACAATAACTGTGAACCATTTGAAGTCATGTCTTGAATTATATTGATCAAATAAAGCCAGGCGGCAGAGACCAGACTGACCCTGGAGGCCCCAATGGGACAGGCCAGGAAGAAATGGAACTGTTGCCAACAAAATCCCAACAATCCACACACAGCACGCAGCTGGTAAATGTAGTGTCCTTTTCATGAAACATAGTACAGTAACGTGATGTAAAGTGATAAACCAGATAACCAGTTCTGACACTGTGCTGGACAGAAAGAAAAGAAACCCAGCCACCTTGCAGATTGTATCATTGGTCCATGCTTTTTCAATCTGAATGTATTTTCCGTGATATATGTTGTTTGCTGCCACAATAATACTGATTTGACATCCCATACACATGTCAGCAAACTGCAAATTGGCAACAGCTATAGTGGAACTGCTTCCAGTCAGCTTTTTCACAGCACGTGAAGTCAATAAACACACCAAATTTCCTATCAAGGCTGAAAGGCCAACCAGCCAAAAGAAAATATTGTACAGTTCAGATGGTAGCAGTGTTGAGCAGGAGGAAAGCACACTGTGTGGTGCCAAACACTTTATTTTACCAGAGACCTTGGGAAATACATCCATGCAGCAAAATCTGTAGTTTGATGAAAAGATCTGATCTAATTGATCACAGCCTGAAAAGAGATCTAAGGGGAAATCAGTTACTCTATTCCCTCTGATATCCAGCTCTCTGAGATCTGGCATATTTTTAAAACCCATCAATCCTATATTTTCAATAGCAGAAAGTGATATATTCATAAACTGCACGTAAGGCAAGTATATGGTTGGCTTATTGTGAAGGATATTACTGAGATATGTTCTTGATAGATCCACTCGTGTCAGTGCATAATGAACATGCTTCATTGCTTTATTATCTATTATACGGAGAGGGTTGCTTTGCACGTGAAGAATTTCTAAATTTCGAAGTTCAATGAAAATAGTCATATTGAGAGTTTTTAGGTAGTTATTGTCAAGATAAAAATACTTCAGGTTTGCAAGTTTAATGAGTGAAATGTTATGAATCGAGCACTTGGATAATTTTAAACCAACAAGATATTTGTTTTCCTTGAAACAATCCAGTGACATGTTTGAGCCTGTTCCGTCCACGTATCGTAACTGAAGATACAGATCTGGAGAAAATGGTCTGTTACACAGAAAAACATGACCTTCACACAGACAACCTTCAGGACAGGTCCTGTCACACAGCAGTTCATCATCCTGTGATGGACACTGACCCCAGCCGTCACATAGATGATCTCCATGCACACAAACCTTGGAACCACGACACTGGTAGAAACCAGGACAGGATGCTATCTTACAGTCATGTTCGTCTTCTCCATACACACAGTCAGAAAATCCGTTACAACGGGTGTATACAGGCAGACAATACAACCACTCAGCTGTACAGCGATAATGACTTTGAGGACAAGAATCTTCCACTGTCATCACCTGTTGAGTGAAGTAGCCTGCCCCATCCAGATTCACAAACGAATATTGCTTCACGTCTCTCTCTTTGACGTCAGACATGTAGCTGTCGTCATCAGAACACCCAAGCTCGTCAGAATCGTCCACACAATCTGAGTATTGGTTGCAACGTTGACTGAGGGATACACACTGACTGTTAGAACACAGAAATCCAGTGCATGAAGGGTGTCTACAAAATGACTCATCGGTACTATCTGGACAGTCTGGTCTGAAGTCACACACAAAAGTGTGATGTACAGTTGTGGTACCATCATTGCATCTAAACATGGTGTATGTGTGTATGGTTTTTCTTCCAAGAGCAAACATGTCAGCATCCTCAGCATCAGTCATATTCATGGGTATACAAATTGGTGCATTCGTAGTTTCGATACTATGACTCATGGAATCATTTGACAAGAACACATGTGTGATGTGATTATCAGAGGACATTGATAAAGACTGCTTTGTGTGTGTAAAGATTGCTTTTGGTGAATGTAAATAAGCCAGTGACACTTGTGAGTAAGAGGCATCTTGTGATTGCAACTCTATTTCACAAATTATTGACAATGTCATTCGGACTATTGGATAATGAATAAAAAGTAACATCATATCTATAAGATAACCTTGTCCATCAAGCTTCAAAGGCATGTATGGAGTCTTTAATCTAAAGTGAGTCATGATGTACACCACAGTGTTGTCAGACCATATACAAAACTTGCCATATACATATGGCACAGAGTCCCATCCGCACCTTAAACCTATAAGCATTCTGAATTTGTTCATTTGTTTTAAAATATATTGAAAACTCACCAGTTCTCGTTTAGATTTTAGTGACGCTGATCTTGCCCCTATTTTCAGACACTCATAATGGTACAGCTGAGGATGACGCCAGGAATCCATGACGAGTAACTTGAAGCACTTGTTTCGTGAAGCCACCAACCCCTGGCAGTCAGGACTGCTGAATGGGCAGTGTTCTGTTTCATCCCGTCCATCTTCACACTCTGACTTCTGATTGCAATCTAGATGACGTCGAAAACTGGAGTAGTAATTTAATGAACAGTTAAAAAAGCCGTTTGGCAACTCTACAGGTTGGTAATTTAGAGATAGCACAGACACAAATAATTTCAGACCAGCGTGTAAGAACTCTGCATAGCGAAGCTGGATCTTCATGTAAACTGAGTGAATAATCTTAGCGGATGGATAATCATGACAGCATATAAGTTCAGCATTTTGGTCAGTTGTATTCGAGCCTAAGTACACTTTTATCCAGTTAAAATCAATATAATAACATACTGCAAACTCCGCTATTTGCTTGACACTCATCATCGCCCATCCAGAAGGTATGTTCCATTCTACATCCAGTTGGAAAGCAGTACACATATATGGTACTAGTATATACCCAGAATAATCAAATATATTCATAACAATAAACTCGTGACTGTTAACTGTTTCCAAAGAAAGTTTTCCCATCGAACGGTTTACGTTTTTTATCACGATGCTAGCTTGAGATGATTCAACAAACATTTGATCAAGAGAATGAATACTGCATAACAAAGAATACGATTTGTAACTACAACTGAATATGGTAGTTTCTCGGTGCTTGGAATCACACCAGTATTCTAGTCTCTGTACAAGAACACGGACATGCATATCTTGTGGTGCCTTTACATGCAGTTTACAGAAGGTGTTGAAATCACCACAAACCCCATACACCACTCCTTGTCGTGCTGTCTGTTGTGGTAAGTTCTTACAATCTGACGCATGGACCTGCAACATTGTGATGTTTGTGTTGTTTTGCTTAAGGATGTACTCTACACCTGGACACACATCACAGATGTTCAGTGATCCACCCGAGGTGTTCATGCACATGCTGTTCACGCTCCACTGATGTGTGTTTATGTCAGCACACACAAACAGGAAGTAGTACATAAATCCACAGAACACACAGATCCATCTGGACAATAAGTGTTCACTGCCCACTCTTCCATGACATGAAGGTGACGCTCTATCCATTGTGGTCTGTGGTTAGTTTCTGGACCAAGGGTTGGTGTCAGAACTGTCTGATGTGGATGACATACATATATAATCACAGTCTTGATTATGTGCGTGCGCACGCGCACGCGTGTGTGTGTGTGTTTAACATCTATTGACAATTGTGATTTTAGACGAAAACCCACCCCCTTCACATTCCCACCCATGCCTCATGTCATCACTACTTTTGCTAGTTTAAAAAAAAAAAAATTGCATCACAAAAGTATGAACTAATATAACAACTTCAGCCAGTAAAATTACAGCAGGAAGCCAATGGGTCTTGGAATAAAACTTATATAATATATATATATATATATATATATATATGTGTGTGTGTGTGTGTGTGTGTGTGTGTGTGTGTGCGTGTGTGTGTGTTTCAAATGAAGAAAACAAAGTTGGAAACCAACACCTATTGTGTTAAACAAAAAATTAAAACATCTGAATTTTCGCTGCTACCCATCAGCTTGGTCACAGACTTCGCTCATAAGTGACGCAATATTGTTTTTACATCATCTGTTGACCTTACATGACGTCTTCTAATACGTAAATATATCATGTTCTAAATATTCCTTCAATTGTCTATATATACACCTTTCTCTCACTCTCTCTTGCAACCTGGGTAGGGAAGATGAATTGCATTTTTGTTATGTTGCCCTGCTTTGAGTGACCTCATAGAAAGACTAATTCAACCTAAATATAATAAAGATCCGTGAGTGTTTAGATTTAATTTCCTCATATCGTCAGAACATGATCTTACCCAACAAAACGTGGCCATGTACTTAAATGAGGCATTGGAGACACTTCGAATAGTTATTTTGTGAATGTTGTTGAGTATTTTATTAGCTACTTTTGCTTGATTTGTGATGTTGGTTTATCGTGTCAAGTCATTTTCCTTATTTATTTGCTTGTATGACCCCCTTCAGTGAGGGGCTTTGGCGTTAATCTGAATAAAAGATCGTTATCGTTATCGTTATCTCTCTCTCTCTCTGTATCTTAGTGATGATGTATAACCACCACCACGACAAACCGGACTGGTAACTCCACGAATTCAAGGTTCACAGCGAAAACCCATGGATGTCGCTTCCCGTGTTAAGCCCACAAAAACTGTCCCAAGGTTACACACCCAGAACAGTTTCTCTTCTTTTCAGCTCCTCCACTTTGTTTAACCTGCTCCAACGCTGTCACCTGTAAAAAGCTGAGGTTGTCGTCAGAAGGGTGAGGGGTGGAAGAAACATGGGCAGCGACCGAACACTTGGTGCCTTTCCTCAGTTTGCAGTTGCTTTTGTGGTTTGCCCATCTTTTCTTAATATCGTAGGAGCATCCCACATATTGTGCCTCCGGGTGTAGTTTTCATAGACAAACCACGTTTGGCGTGGTGCAGGAGAGGTGTTGGTTGATCTGCTAGCGCCTTCCATCCCAAGGAGAAATGACATAGTTGTGAAGTTTGCTGCTGGTGTCACAGCGAGGTGCCTGACATTTGAAGAAGCCTCGGATGTTGTCAAGGCCTGAACCACAAACCGCCTAAGAACAGTTGGTTTGTACATACTGTCCAGGTTTCTGCGGCGTCTGTCTGCTGCAGTTATCAGGTTTGGGGGAACACATTCTTTGTTTTCGGGTCAGCATAGAGTAAATTGGTGTTACGTTTGATGATTTGTAATTTGAAGGGAATCGTGGATCATATGTAGTGACCCAAGCCAGTTTCTTTTTTCTGGTGACAGTCAGCAGTTCTCTCCTGTCTCTTCTGGCACCTTTCACCAGATCAGATTTTGTTCTGTCAAAATTCCAACCTGCCAAGGCAAAGTAGCGGGCATACTCATCAATTCTACGCTCAAGCAGGTCGTCTTCACTGTATATCATGTGTAGTCTTGTCCCCACTCCTGTAACGAGGCCCTTGAACACTGGAGGAGGATGACAACTAGTATGGGGGAAGGTAGGCATGAGACCTCTTGCTGTACACATCAGTCACTATCTTTCCCTCAAGTATAGACAAGCCAATGTCAAGGTAAGATGCCGTTTTTCCACATGATACCGGCCACTAAATGTTTGGTGGGTTGAGAGACTGTAAGTGATTTTCAAAGATTCCAACATGAGCAGGATCTAACAGGATAGTGATTCCATCATCCCCACACCTGCCCCAGTCCAAATGCCTGAAGCCATCCTGCTCCTCTGATGGGATGAGGGGTGAGAGGAGTGGTACAGGACAAGTGTCAACCAGCTTGGCATCAAGTTGCCCCATGAATACGTCCACATAATCACATGAATGTGGTGGTCCCATTGCCGCTCCATGGTTTGGTGCAGCAAATGTGGCTGTCCGATCGTGCAGTGTGTACTGACAGGCGTTGTGATCCAGTGAAATTTGCACAGCCTCCATAATGCACTGAGTTGGTAAATTCAATGGATTGGAGTACTTCTCTAACATTTTGCGAGTAGCAGGTATTTCCATTTTGTTGTTGACATTTGGGAATAGAGAAATAACATCACACACTGCAAGACAAGCGTTTTCTGGCAGTGGGGCTACTGCGTCCTTGATGTAGAGTAGTTTAGCAAGGCAATCTTTGCTGTCCAACACTTGGTACGGTAGATGTGAGACGAAATGGGACATGGCCTGTTGCACAACTTTTGATATATGTTGTGTGGGTGTACCACATCCGGATAACAAAAGACGTGTTGGGTAGGGCGGTGGTTTGTGTGTTTTTATCAGGGGTTTGCAATGTCCAGGTCTCATTCCCTCGAGGTCGGTCACATATTTGACTATGACTTCTTCCAGGTGTCCTTGGGACTTCCACTTATCCGCCCATGTCTTGATAACTTTGCAAGTGTTGTCTGTAGAGTTAACTGGAATAATGTCATAGTAATCAGGTTTTTTTTAGTTCCTCAAGGATCAAACTGTCGCCTTTTTCCAAAGGAGTGATGACAGTGTTGCCTGATTTGTCAGCAAACCTACATGCGACATTGTGAGTCACTGGTAGTTTCCGAAGTTTTAGAGCATGCTGTTGTCCTGAGGTCATGTTGTCTTTGATTCTGCGTCTTTCCTCTCTGGCAATGAAGTCTGATGTGCACTTCTCAATGAATAACTCAAGGGCTGTATTTGAGCGGGGTGCATGTCTTTGTTGTTTGATACCAAGGCCTCTTAATAAAGTCTCTATCTGTGTCTTCATCTTTAGTTGAGATCTTATCTCCCAGATCTTCTACGTTTCCTTTCTGTTTCTCCTTCTGTTTGTGCAGCCAGTGCCAGCGTAATCTTTCCGCCCAGTTGTGTGTTCCTATCAGGGCATCGCTAACGTCCATGGGTTCCTTTGGTGTGGGAATAAAGGCATCAGGGAGACGGCAGACTGAAATTTGATCCGATGTGAGTTTGAAGTCATCAGCTAGAATGATTGGGTCCAGAACCTTAAAATCTTTGTCAGTGAAAACTTGTGGCGCGGAAGCCTTCTGTGTTCTAGATTTTCCTTTTCTACCACGCTGTTGGCGATGCGGCCTTGTTCTTCAGGGTGGATTAGAATCTGCCTTTTTTATATACGTTTCAGCTCTTTTATATATATATATATATATATATATATATATGTGTGTGTGTGTGTGTGTGTGTGTGTGTGTGTGTGTGTGTGTGTGTGTGTGTGTGTTTGTAATTTTACTGTCATATAAAACGCTTCCAAGTGAACCAGATGGAATTGCAGATTTTATAAATGGATGAGGCAATGAGGCAGCTGATAACATTCACAGATGATATGCATGTGGGTGACTGTATTACCATTAATGTAAGTCACTTTAGAAGTAAATTTTGCTGGTTTTTTTATTTCTATTTTTTATTTTTCATGCGATCATAGGCTGTATATTCAACTGGATAACCTGCTACTTTACTGTCCTTGTGTGTGATTGTGTGTGTGTGTGTGTGTGTGTGTGTGTGTGTGTGTGTGTGTGTGTGTGTGTGTGTCCGTGGTAAAGTTTAACAAATTCATTTATCCTGAAAATAGTTTTTCTGTTATTTAAAAATAAGAAAACAGTTCTTTCCGCGCATATTCATTATAACGACAATGTACTTCAGGAATGAGACAAAAGATATAAAGCCAAACATGCTCATGCAGTCATGTTATTTCTTTTTCACAAAACGTAGCATTTTAAACTGATTTATGGTAACACTGATTTATAGCAGTTACGTTAGCATTTCTAGTTAAAACCAGGAACCTCTCCTTAACACTGATACATACCAGGAGCCAAATTCTGCCAAGTATTTGGACATCAATCTGAATATGCTGTATGATTAAACGTATTTCACTCATCTAACGCATTAGATATTAAAATTGTATCTCAGCTGAAACAAATTCCTAGTTTACTCTTCTCAACTTCTTCTGCCTGTTATAGTGCACAGTTGCCAGTCTGTTAACATCAAACATAGGGTACAATAACACCCCGTTCTTTTTATGGTACATACTGCTTTCCCTTGCTGAAATAAGCACAATTCAAATCAATTCTATGCAGATGACACTTCACCTCAGATTCACACACACACACACACACACACACACACACACACACACACACACACACACACACACACACACACACACACACACACAAGCAATCATAATACAACACACCACACACAGCAAGAGAAATACAATTCACGCACTCCAAAGCACTGGAAAGACAAGACAATGAGAGCCTTAGAAATTCCAGTGACAGCTCACTCCCAATTTGTGCAAGACTACTACTGGAAGTCTGGAGACCCCATTGCTTCACATCGCACTGGTCATTTGACGCCCCGTTCTTTTTACGGTACATACTGCTCGTCTTGCTGAAATAATCACAGTCCGAATCATTTCTGGGCAGATGACACTTCACCTCAGATTAAGCCCCCCCCCCCTCCCCTCACCCTTACCCCCACGACACCCCACCCCTACCTCCCCACAAAATCGTTATACAACACACTCCATACAACAACAGAAATACAATTCACACACTCCAAGGTACTGAAAAGCAAGACAAGGAGAGACTTTTACGATAGAAATCCCAGTGACAGCTCGCTTCCAGTTTGTGCAAGACAGCCACCACTGGAAATAATACCCCGTCACCATACCACGCACCGGTCACTTGAGTGTAATGTTAACATTGACTTTTCATTCAGGAAGTTGTGCACCCTGTAAATGGAGAGAGTTACCACTGTTTATTGTTGTTTAATCATTTACTCTCCTAGACTCATTGTTATTCCATCTCTCACCACAGTGCATAAAAGACGGTGTACAGCCACAGCACATGGAGGCCAGGACTATCATGGTGGGATATCTGCACGTGCACATTTTGCTCCTCGTTCTTTCCCCGGAGCATTGCTTCAAGTGCCAGAAAGCCTTTTGTTTCTACCTTGTGGCATGGCGTAACTCCCAGGCCTTATTTCTACCATTTCAGTGGTATCACTTCCAGGACACTCATTCCAAATCCCCCATACACATCCACTACCGATTTCGCCCGTCACAGTCCCAGAGGCAGCAGTCCAGAGGGAACTATCGATGTTAGGTCGCCAGGAGATCACACACCAGAAGAGACCCTGCACTGCTACTGAGTCACTTCAGTGGTGTTCAGTGATGTCTTTTATGACTTAACATACACGGGGCACCACAGACTAGGCCCCCATCTGACGACAACAATCGCTTAGTTGTGAAGCCAGACTGCGTGCACATCCCCTCCAGACTGAAGACTGCCAACACGTTCATCCAATTTGTTTTCTGTGGTGGTGATGAGTGAGGATGGCATTACAGCTGTCGAGGTTTATTTTGGGTTTGGAATTACTTGACATTGACATGGCTGTACTTTGTGCTTCTTATCATAATGATATCCTTGCATTAACCAGCCTCGAGAGATAAAGACACTTGCAGTGTTGGTAAAGAAATTTGATCAACACACACAAAGACGCATCTGCGAGTGGATGATATTCGACAGCATCTGTCCCGGTCTTCCCATTTAAGCTCATGAAGTGCCAGAAATCAAGCCTGGTGAGGGGACAGATGCTCTGATGTACAAGTTTTTGATGTCTGTTCAGTGTGCATGTGTGTGCATGTCCGTGACCACTCACTGTATCAACTGCAGAGGTACTCATTTTTGACACGTTTTCTTTTTACGCTACTTTCCTATAATTGTTCTGTGTGTGTTTCCGTCCGTACAGTTTTCGTCAATCTGACAATGAATGGTTGCTGTGATATGCTGTGTGTTAGCTTTCTGTGGGAGCTAGTCACGCAAGTGGTGACAAGGTCCCAGATGGTCTCGACATGGTATCGGCCTGAGGATGTTTCGAGATAAGATCAACTCTGACAGGGGTGTATAGACAGCATGGCTGTTCAACAGTCCCAGTCAGTGACTGATTGTCAAAACTCAGTATCGGCAACACAGAGCAGTGCCCCTGCAGAACAGGCAGCCAGACAACAGAACATCTGCTGCAGTCCTGCCCGCTCCACCAAGCGCTCCGAGAGAAAACCTGGCCCGACCCAATCCCAGCGGCCCGGAAGCTCTACGAAGGACTGGAGGACCTGCGACGTACTGCCGCCTTCGTCGAGGAGACGGGGTAATCCATCTGATAAATGACAAACGAGACAACAACAACTGAACCCAGTATTTCTACCAGTCTTCGTGGAGGGCCACATAGACCAAGGAAAAATCAGGTTGGCAGAGATGGTCATCGAAGTCGGCCACGAAGGAAAGATGACGTCAGTGTGGCGTTCTGTAAGGCAGTGTGCCAGTGAACAAACGTGTCAGCATTCAGGACAGACCACTGCAGCAGCAGCTGGCTGTTTTGTTCTTCCTCACCTGACGCTTCTGATCAGGCGTCTCTGCTCAAAGGTTTGGATACCCTGGTGAGTCATCAGGCATTGAGAACTGCAATTGGTTTTCTTCCATCCAACAATGTAAATACGCCAGGCTTGCAAGTACTTTCCGATGAAATCCTCAAAGAACTTGATCTGATCATGCTAGTTGTACTGCCTAGAGCAGAACGAATAACTGTTTTCATGGTCATGTCCTCAACACTAGACAGGTCTTTCATTTGATACCAAGGATCATGCAGAGACAGCAAAGATGGAGCTGATCAACCATCCTCAGTTAACTCTGTGGGTAGTGACCCTTCTTTTCTGGGTAATGCCTGGTGCTTTGTACTCTCCAAGCTCTTGTCCACACAGTGATGTGGACAATCTGTGTGAAATCTCTCTATCCAGGCTTCCACTGTGGAAAGGCAACTGCCAAGGTATGTGAATTCATCCACGTTGTTCAACGCAATCAATCTTAATGGACAGCTGTGATCTGTGACAGTGGGAGGTACATGGTGCTTGACCATTGACTTCTCAGGTTCTCATCCTGCTATTTATCAGCCTCTAGTTTTGTTTGGATTCCCAGGCAGATTTGGTGTTGGATGTAATATGCTGGTTGGCAGATTTACTGAGAAAGCCTTAAAATGTCACTCATTAGAGTACATGAAAAGGCCTCTGACAAGAGGAACAGAACTCCTTAACTGGTCAACAAAATGTTCCAGAGATCTCCAGTTAAAAGGATTTCCTTCCATCCGTCAACAGAAATAGGGAAGAGGAGGCCACTCCATGCAGAACGCTCACAGTTCACTTCTTTCTCTCCCATGTGCACCACCGGCTGAAAATGCTTTCTACCGTGTGTCTCGTGACATGTCTGTTTACGTTACAGATCTCATTCATTGCTGGGACGTACATGACAATAGGCACAAGCATTTTATCATTGGCACCAATTCCACAATAATACAACTGAACAAATGAAAGTTCAGTATTTTTGTTAGAAATTTTTTGTTTGTTTGTTTGTTTGTTTTGCTATTCTGAAAATGTCGATATATTTTTCCTGCGTTGATTTCGATGCTTTTTGGTTGTCAGATGGTTCTTGTAGTCAGCTGTCGTATAAGGAATATAAATTAAAATTTCATTTGCTTTTCACTTTTTATTGATTAACCTATATATATTTAATTATATCCCATCTCCTTGAAGTCTGTTTTCTGTCTTCACAAATTCTACTTTCCACACAAAATCCTACGCTTTCTCTCCACAGAACCACTTTTTCTTGAAAGCACACTGTATTCTGAGGCACAGGTTATCTCTTCAGTCTGTTTAAATCAAAGTAATAACGGTATCCATCCATTCTTGAAATCATACAACTTCAAGCAAAGATACGATGCGTCTGTGTGAGAGTGTGAGTATCTATTGATATGTTGTTTTTTCTTCATGACAGTGAAATGTCATGCACTCGAACACACACAAACGCTTTGTACACACACACACACACACACACACACACACACACACACACACACACACACACACACACACACACACACACACAACTATGCATCTATATACAGAGAGAGACAGATAGATATACACTATATTATATTAAGTCTGCATATCTATGGGAGGGTGTCTATGTTTGTGTGTGTGTGTGTGTGTGTGAGAGAGAGAGAGAGAGAGAGAGAGAGTGCGTGTGTATGCATGTGCGTATGTGTGAGTGAGTGTTTGTGCATGTGTGTGTGTGAATATGAGTGACCGTGTATGTGTGTGCGTGTGTGTTAGTGTGAGTGAGTGAGTGTTTGTGCATGCGTGTGCATGTGCGCGCGAGCGCGCGCGCGCGCGTGTGTGTGTATACGTGTGTGTATGCGAGTGAGTGTGTGTGTGCATGTGTGTGTGTGTGTGTTGGGGGGGGGGGGGGGTTATGACTTTGCGTGTGTGTGTGCGGAGGGGGGAGTGTGTGTGTGTGTGTGTGTGTGTGTGTGTGTGTGTGTGTGTATGTGTGTGTGAGTCAACAATACGCATTTGTTTCCTTATACCTGTTACAATGAGCGTGTCTGTTGACATGTTGGAGAGGGGGGGGGGGGGGGGGGTAGTGTAACAAGGATGCTTTGTCACGCTACAACAGTGGGGAAGGAGGATCAAATGGAGCTTGTCGACAGAAATGATCCAAGTATTTTCTGGCAACGGGAAGGGTTAAAAGACTGAAATTTGTACCGAACAGAATTAAATTTGCTTCATAGTCTTGTAATGAATTCAATAATGACTCTACAGAGTAGTGAAGACTTGCTTTAGAAAAGCCTATTCGTGGTTGATTTGCTGTCTGATTTTATGAAATATCTTTTGCTGTCTCTATTATATTAGTACGATCTATTCCAGACATTACCTTACGCATCAATATACCTTTATTGTGCATTAGTTTGCAGTTCAGGGATACGATGCCAAGCAATCTGTAATCTTCGGTTCTTAATAAGCTTGATATTACGCGGACAGTTTTAAAGGCACGATCTTTACTCCGAACCAGTGGTTTTAATGTGTTCTCGCTAGCACGGTCCCACAGTGTTCACGTTAAACGAACTGTTAAACACCCGAAGAACGGATATCCCACTAGTGTAGAAATGATAAACGATGAACATATCAAAATCCAGTTTGACAGAATATGCAGCTTATATTTCACAAATTATTCAACAAAGTCCTTCATTCAGCTCATACACCAGAAGATGGCAACGGACATAATCAAACTGTTTAAAAGGACTATGGTAATCGCATAGGTATCACCGCAGGTTGAATTAATAAAAGACTGAGTTTATTACATGTGACAAAATACTGTTGAGTATTCTGGCTGGTTTTGAAAGAAGTGTTCTGCTATTGACAATGCCTTTGTTGTCACACAGTGCTCATCACACTGCTCACTCACACAGCGATTCTAGGCAGCTGACAAAATATGACAAATAGAGAGATTTGCACACACACACACACACACACACACACTCAAATGACAAACAATTGAAACAAATCACAACCACATGATAAAGCAATATTTAACTCACTCAGTACGGCCAGTCCTCTCTTCTCCTCTACACAGACCCCTCGGATGTCCAGTGGGTGTCTCAATGACCCAATCTTTAGCTTCCGTCGTCAGAATTGTGGTATTCTTTGTCAACATTCACCTCTTCAGTATGAGAGCCTTCCACTTGCAATATTTTGATGGTGGTAATTGGGGTGAAACGCTGTTAACGTCGTCTCTTTCGCCGTTCGTATGGAGAGAGTTAACAAATATCTTGACACACAAACATCATCCTGTATAACCAAGGTAGTGCACTCCTGTCGAGCCTTCCTATGGTGAACACATCAACCGTCTGAGGCTCAGTGTTGAGTAACAGCTGTGTCTTTTTCACTCTCATCCATGTAGGCAAATGACACACGATGTACAGTAACAACAGGGATATTTTTCACACTTTCTTTTGCCAAATCACTGTGTGCACCTGCGCGGTAAACTGCGATCCATACCAAAATAATTATCTGAGGCGACACAGTCTTGGCTCAAGGAACGCCGTTCGTTGAGATCAGCTGTTGTCAAGTGTAAGAAAGCGGGACAACACGCTCACCTGATGACTGAGCAATGCTCGCCTGTTGACACTGTAGTTTCACTTGCAGGGCAGGTGAAAATGCCGTCAGCCAGAGCTGCTGTACTCACTGAGTGGCCGTAAAACGACGGAAAATAACCCAAAGTGGGAAGAGTCTGATGATCGACGGGACACAATACACACTTCTTTGGAAACGTCGATCCATCACAAAGTCGAACACTAATAATTAAAGTCCAAGAGCAGTTAAGACAGGTAAAACTGATATAAAAAGTAGGAGCAGAGGCGTGTCAAGCATGTGGCCTTGCCCCTCACCTCTCGCGGTCTAACTACCACAAGAGAGAATCAAGCCTCACCAGCTCCAAAAGGTGCAAAAGGACTCACACTAGTATGCTTCAACATCAGAAAAATGCTAATGCAAGTGACAAAAGAGTTATTCTCGGCATTTTCAATGCCAGGGCTGGGCGAGGCTCAGAGGCCTGGATACGAGTCCTTGGAAAACAATGTGTCGGCACCTGCAACAACAACGGGCGCCTCTTTCTTTAATTATGTGCAGAACAGCAACATCACGAACATCATATTCCAACAAAGAGACTGCATTACGAATACCTTGACGCACCCAAAGTCGAGACCTTGGCACCTCATAGACTATGTTTTAGTGAGCCAGAAGGACTTGAAAGACGTTCATTACACTAGAGTGATGCCCAGCGCTGATGACAGAAAGACCACCATCTAATGAAATGCAGACTATTCTTCCACTTCAAACCAAAGACAAGTGGATCCCAAGACAAAAAAACAACAACCCCCCCAAAAAAAAAACAACAACAACAACAACAACAACAAAAGAAAAACAAAAAAACACCTGAACATCAGCAGCCGCAGCCTCCAGTCTACAGAGATCAGGAAAGACTTCCAAGAAAACCTAGATGCAAAGTCTGATGAACCCTACTCCTCATTAGACCCATCCCCAGATGATATATGGGAATATATCATGTCAGTAGTCGTAAAGTCATCCGAATCCGAAGGCCTTGAAACACACTAAAGAAAAAAAAAGAAACTGCTAGCAAAAAGAGGGCAGCACACTGGATCCTCCTGTCAAACCATACCTGCCCACTAAAAGAGGCGTAATTCAGAATCATCTGCAAAGTTTTTCCACATTATCACCGCGACATCAAAGACAAGTGGAGGGTAGAGATGAACTTTAAACCGACAACGGGCGCATTAAACGTCTTCACAAGCTCAGAAAGCAATGTAAGACCCATCTTATCAAGTTCAGAGCCCTATTCGAAGTTCAAATTGGGGAAACCTACTAACTGTCAAGGAAGCAATGATCAGTTATTGCAGTGAACATTTCCACACCCTCCTCAGTGCCGACCAGGAAACAGCTCTGGACTGCATCCTCCAGCTGTCAGTGAAAACAGAACTGGACAATCCACCCTCTGCACAAGAGATAAAAATAACGCCATAGACCAGTTGAAATGCGGCAAAGCCACAGGGGTCAACAACATCCCTGCAGCAGTTCGGAAAGATGGAGGCTCAGTGTTACACTCCAAGCTGCATGAGCTGTTGGGATGTTGCAGGGATCAAGGGAAACTTCATCAGGATCTCTGCAGTGCAGTCATCATCGCACTGTACAAAAACAAAGGTGAAAATCAGACTGTTGGAACAACAGAGGCATAACACTCTTGTCTATCGTTAAAACAACAGAGGCATAACACTCTTGCCTATCGCCAGCAAACTAAGTGTCAGCTGCATGAAGGTCAGCTTAGGCAGATCAGATTTTGTACTGATCTCTCACAGCCCTTCCCCAACGCAAATGGCATCAAACAGGGTTGCATGCATGCTTCTTCTTTGCTTTAAAAAACAACAACAACAAAAAACAAACCAACGATGATAGATGATGGCAGCCTTTTCAAATCTGAAATGTTTGCAAGCCTAATCAATCAGGATTTAGAAATCACCGTCCTTATGAGACTCCTTCATGAAGAATTACTAATTCATGGTTGCGTGATATTAACAGCAAAGCAGTTGGTGTGATCTTCTTTGATTTAACAAAAGCTTTTGACAAGTAATCACGAAATACTGCTTCAAAAACTGAAGCTTTTATGGCATTGGTGATAGCTGTTTATCGTTTTTAGGTCTTACCTAGAAAACCGCATTCAATCTGTCAATTCACATTGCTATATTTCTTCCAAAGGGCATGTTTCAAAAGGAGTACCACAAGGGTTGATTTTAGGCCCTTTCTTGTTTTCCTTGCATATCAATGATCTACCATTACCATTCCAACATCAATACGTGATTTATTTACTAACGGTACTTCTATACAATATGCTAGTCATAATGATGACAAAATAAGTTATCAATTGAATGTCAGCATGGAATCTCTTGAAAAACAGGTGTGATGCCAATGATGTGGTCATTAACCCTGAAAAGATAGAATCCATATCAATTTGTGCATGCCAGGGAAAAAGACCATAGTGGAAACTTAGCTAACTGTAAGTTTTAAAGATAACCTTGTATAACAAGTAAATTTGCAAAAGTTACAAGGCATTATCATTGATCAAAACCTGTCATGGCAGGAGCATATTCATTGCCTTATAAAACAGACATCTTCCAGCTTATTCTAACTTTCACTGAGCAAAGACTTCCTTGATGATCACCATAGATGTGTATTTTATTTTGCTTGTATCTAATCTCGTTTCATCTATTTCTCAACTATTTGGGAAAACCACTTTGCCCTTCACAAAATCGTGACTTTAAGAATATTAATCATGTGAATCAGGTAGATATGTGTAGATATGTGCAGAACATATACAAAAAATTTCAAATATTACCTGTTTAACTACCTTCTGGATATCATGCATTGATTCTTAGACTTGATATTTTTTATAAGGCATGCCCACAATACTTGAAATCAATATTTTGTTTCCAGTCCCAGTCCAGACAAGACAAAGCTATTGTCCACAGACCTAAAATTGGTTTATTTAAAATTAGTCTATGGAAGCAAAGAATGGAGCATGCTTCCAAAAACATGTCGTCAAATTGCAGCAATGGCTGTATTCAAGTCTAAATTACAGTTATTTCTAGTTGATACCTTAAATTAACCTACTCGTGGGCGCATGTGCAATTACGTGTAATATAATGTGATAATTGTTCTTTTGATTGTCCTGATATTGTTAGTGGAATATTCCAGAAATTTTCTCATCCGTTTCTTTTTCTTTCTCTTTTGTATTATTATCATTCATTCGTTTTTTTCACGGTTCGTTCCATTATCTTGGCAGAACTGTAAAAAAAAGAAAGAAAAAAAAGTGGGGGGTGGAGGGCTAATTCTCTACCCATTTCTTTAAAAGATTCAATGAATCATTCAACCAGTATTCATTTCCTTCTCCTTCTTCTGCTCCTCCTCCTTCTCCTCCTACCCCTTTCATGTTCTTGTTCTACAACTACTACTACTAAAACTACTACTGCTGCTGCTGCTGCTTCTTCTTGTTCTGCCCAGTCTTCCGAGTTGTCTTCATGACATTAACCCAAATTCACTCACTAAAAGTATGATTAAAGATATAATGTCATATTCATTTTTACCTGAGATTTAAAAAAAAAAAAAAGATTTTCATGGCACACTGCTATCTATGGAACTGTCACATACATAATTATGTAAGCTATTTATGTATGGCATGCAATCTTAAAACAGAAGGTGAGGATGGACAATATAAAAGACGTTCCTGGCTCAACAGCAGTGATCATTGCCATGGACTTATATCGGTCTGTGACCGATGCTATGAAATTGTTGACATCCTCAGTGGATTTGTCAGTGAAACAACGAACTTCAATGAAAGAGCCAATGATTACTGTAAATCTCTTGGAGGCAGACTAGGTATGCCAAAGTGTGTTTATGACTGGCAAATCGAAAAAAGAACACAAGTAAGTGGCTCTTCGATAGATTCATTTTGGACTGGTTTGCTCACTGGAGACATGTCATTGCCAAATATGTATAGACACTGTGTGGTCCACGAAGATAGAACAGCCGTTCATAATTCCATTAACATATGTGGCATTTCTGGCTCTAAATTGGAGGATACGTCACATTTCTGCTTTTTCAAAGCTACAGCTTGCTTCCAATTTTTACAGTGTGACTATACATATCTTACAGATTTTGAAGCGGCAATAGGGACACTTTGTGAATTCACAAAAAACAAAACAGAGACAAATGTTTCTCACAAAGAGAAAATTTCTTTGACCAACACAAAGTGTTTTTTGTCTGAGGGACAGCCGCATACATGTCCTGATGGCCATTTAACTCATTCTGTTTTTCTGTGTGGCTATAACCAGTATAAAGTGTGTGGTGAAGAATACACAACGACTTGCACTTTTTCTGATGATTTGTCACGTATTAGTACCTTTGACCCCTCTGATATTGAGTATTATGTACACAATGATATATTTGTGTGTGAAACTGATTTCACAAGTATGTCATACACTCTGGTGTGTGATTTCATAAATGATTGCAGTGATAAAGGTGATGAATCCTTTTGTAAACACCCACTTTGTATCAATGAATATGAATGTTTGAACAGTGAGTGTGTGCCATATGACAGGGTATGTGATCGAGTGCCCCATTGTCTGGATGGGTCAGATGAACGAATTTGTCGTGCATATCAACGCACAGCTTTCACAAAACAGTCAAGTCCACCACCAGCTCTTGTTAAATTTGATAGCATCAGATACTTTATCTCCACTCCAATGAATAGCAGTGAGTCCTGTCCTGACAGCCACTTTCGTTGTCCTGGTGAGATCAATAACTGCCTGCCTGTATATACACGGTGCAATGGAATGTACGACTGTAGTGAGCACGAGGATGAAGAGGGGTGTGAACAACTGAAATGTCCAGGACTTTTTCGATGCAGACATTCAACAACATGTCTGCATAGTGACCACATGTGTGATGGTTGGCCTCACTGCCCTATGAGTGATGATGAATTATTATGTGACATGATCTGTCCTGCAGACTGTCTATGTCAAGGTCATTCCTTTATGTGTTCACAGCCTTTCTCCACAGCATTGTTCCCTCACCTCCGCTACCTGGATGCTACAGGTTCAGCTATGACACTGACCGATGTGATTAACAACACCCTCCTTATTGCTGTTGTTTTTACACACTGTTCTATAACTCGTCTTCCTCCAACAAACTTGGAAAACATGAAGTTCCTTGACCTCAGTAGTAACAAACTGCAGTGTATCAACCTGACTTCTCTTTTTGGACTGCAAAATCTCCAAGTACTCTCCCTGTCCAACAATCCCCTTACCTCACTCCACACTGGTCTCTCATATGTTCATCAGCACAGTGCACTCACAGTGCTGGATCTGTCCCACACCATGCTGACAGTGTTTGACTCAAAAGTCCTGTCACTGTTTCAACGCATACACAAACTGAATTTGACGTTCACTTCCATTCACACAATCAGCACAGCTGGGTTTCGCTTCACACCACAGTTAACGGAACTGTACATGGATGGCAGCCCTGTTAAAAAGTTTCCATCTGACATATTCAAAGCTGTTTCTAAACTGTGCTTTATATCCACTCAAAACTACAAATTTTGCTGTGATGAAATTCTTCCCTACTCCTTCGACGATGTTGATTCAGCTTGCATTGCCCCCAAAGATGAAATTTCTTCATGTAAAGATCTGTTGCAGTCATGGACGTACCGTGGGTTTCTATGGATGATCGCCTGTCTGTCTCTGACTGGCAATGTCTGTTGTTTCTGTGGTCGTATGTTTGTGAAGAGCATGACGTCTTCAAGTGGATTCAGCGTGTTTGTCGTTAGCCTAACCATAGCTGACTTTCTGATGGGTGTGTACATTGTCATCATTGGAGTGGCTGATGAACGGTTCCGTGGGAAATACCTCCACAATGATGGCACATGGAAAAACAGTGTGACATGTAAGGCAGCTGGCTTTTTATCTCTGTTGTCCAGTGAGGTATCAACCTTTAGCATTTGGCTTATTACATTGGATCGTTTTATTGCCCTTCGTTTTCCTTTCAGCACCAATAAGTTTGAGAGAACATCAGCAGCAGTGGCTTGTCTCTGTACTTGGTTGGTTGGTTGGTTTATAGCCTTGGTACCGTTACTTCCAGTCACATCACACTGGGAATTCTACAGCCAGACAGGTATTTGTATCCCTTTACCTGTCACAAGACGGAATTTCAAAGGGAAAACATATTCTCTCGGTATTTTAATCTGCCTTAATTTTATTCTCTTTTTATTTATCTGCACTGGTCAGGCGTTCATTTATTGGTCAATACAGGACAATGCTCTGAAAGCTAATTCTTCCAAAGTGTCACAGGACATGACTATAGCTCGTCGGCTGATCACGATCGCAGTCACAGATTTGATGTGTTGGTTTCCCATTGGTTTATGTGGGATACTGGCATTAGCAGGAACTGCTATTCCCGTAGAAGTAAGCGTAGCCATGGGGGTATTTGTTTTACCCATAAACTCTGCTGTCAATCCTTTCATGTACACGCTTAACACTCTGGCTGAAAAGAAAAGGAAAGCCAATGAAACTGAGCTCTGTAAATGGCTAGAATCCCATTCTGAACTAATAGACAAACAACATGCTAGCTGAAGTGACTCTTCACATCATCATGGTGTCTCTGTTCATGAAACTCTGTCTCTGTCTCTTTGTTTCTACCCGACTCTCTCTCTCTCTCTCCCCCCCCTCTATCTCACTCCATGAAATCCTCCTGATCACACTGCAGCACTCTTTTGACATTCAAGGTGTCGCCCATGCATGGATAAAATCTTACCTCAGTGAACGTAGACAGAAATTGTTAGTAATTGGTATTTATTTACCTGGCACATTCTTGGAACACGGAGATTCCACAAAGTTGTATCATGCTTATCATGTACACGACACCACTTCCTCAAAATTTTAATAATCACTGTTGATCTCACGAAAGTTTCGCTGATGATATACAGCTCTACGAGTCAGACACAATTGCTGAAATCCATCAAGTGATTCTGAACACACAAAACTGCGTTGATGACACTCAACGAACTTCAGTCTAATGATGAAAAAATAGAAGGTTTTTTTTTGGTTTTTTGTTGTTGTTGTATGTTGTCCCTGTGTTCTTTAAAGCGGTCGTTTGGGGTTCTGTAAGTCTCACCCACATACATTTTATGGCAGAGGCTGCAAAACAGGACATAGACTGCATTTGGAGTTGAAGTGGGATCTGATGTTGATGAAGGGCTCTAAACTTTTTGTGGCTGGGTTGACAAATGCACACGTTTTGCATTTGGATTTGTTGCACTTAGAGTTGCCTGATGGTGTTGTGGGGTGTGTTGTATGGAAGGCAGATCGTACCAAGTGCTCTCCCACGTTCTTGTCTCTTTTAGATGCAGCCATCAAGATATCTTCCCGTACTGGATATCTTGTAGGATACTGAAGTTCTGCTATATATTCTTTGACGGGACGGTTGCATGCCAGGGTGAAGACACAACGGTTTTCTGCATCAGAGGTACTAGTGTCTTTGGGTTAAGGGCTTGGGATCTTGGAATGGACTGTGTTTGCTTGAGGGCTTGTTCTATCAGAGTTGCTGTTATGTTCATGCTCACCACCTTCACAGGAGGCCATGGCCTTGTCAATAAACCATCTCAATCTCAATCTCTCTCTCTTGTTTTTTCTGGCTTTTTTTTCTTGAGGATTTGTTTTGTACAAAGACAAAAAATCTATTCCGGTGTCAAAGGAAATGTTTCCACTAATGAATATGGGGGACTTTCCACGTTTTCTCAGTTTCAGTTTCTCAAGGAGGCGTCATTGCATTTAGACTACACCACATCTGATAGGCAAATGGCTTACCAGCAGCATTCCCCAACGCACTTAGTCAGGCCTTGAGTGCACACACACACACACACACACACACACACACACACACACACACACACACACACATATATATATATATATATATCGCTGTACAGCTGAGTGGCTGTATTGTCTGCCTGTCTACTACACCTGGTGTAACGGATTCTCTAATTGTGCGTATGGAGAAAACGAACATGACTGTGAGATATAATCGTGTCCTGGTTTCTACCAGTGTCTTGGTTCCAGAGTCTGTGTGCACGGAGATCATCTGTGTGATGGCTGGAGTCAGTGTCCACAGCAGGATGAGGAACTGCTGTGTGACTGGACCTGTCCTGAAGGTTGTCTGTGTCAAGGTCATGTTTTCCTGTGCAACAAACCATTTCCTCCAGATATATATCTTCATTAGGGTGTCTGGACACCACAGGTTCAAACATGTCACTGGATTGTTTCAAAGAAAACAAATACCTGTTCGTTTGAAGCTATCCAGGTGCTCCCTTCATAACATTTCACTCATCAAACTTGCAAACCTTAAGTATTTTGATCTAGACACCAACTACCTAAGAACCCTCACTATGTCAATTTTACTCGAACTACCCAATTTAATAATTCTGCACTTGCAAAGCAATCCTCTTAGCATAATAAATAATGCAGCAATAGAGTACGTTCATTATGCACTGACACGATTGGATGTATCTAAAACATATCTCAATATCCTTTCAAATAATCTGTCCATATTCATGCCTTTCGTGCAGTTTATGAATATCTCATTCTGTGCTGCTGTCGAAACTATCCGACCTGTAGGATTAGAAAATATGTCACGACTCAAAGAACTGGATATCAGAGGAAATATATTAACTGGCTTCCCTTTTGATCTCTTTTCACTGTGGATTTTTTCCCCAAGCACTCCAGTAAAATTAACTGTCACCACACACTGTACTCCCTTCGTACACAGCACTATTACCAACTGAACTGTACAGGACTTTCTTTTGTCTGATTGGTGCTTCTGCCATGATAGGCAATCTGGTGTGTTTGTTGACTTCGCGTGCTGTGAAAAAAGTGACCGGAACTAATTCCATCATGGCTGTTACCCATTTACAGGTGAAGAAACTAAATAATTTCGGCCAGCCCTGTACAAGAGAAAGAAAACATTTTGTTGCTGAAAATTCCCAAGGTACGTTTTCTAGGGTAGATTCATCTTTGTATCTGACACCCAAGTGCCAAGTTCACTATGAACATGCAGGAACTGATAGCACAGTGTCACTGTCAAGATGTGAAAGGTTCAAGCAGCACAGCCATGCTGCATTGTGTTATGCCTCTCTGTGTATGTGTAGGTTGTAACATGAAGTGAACGTACAAGGCAAAAGGGGGGACCATTGTATTAACAGGTTTCATGCCAGAAGACATTCAGAGCCAGATGAACGAAAAGGCAAAAAAAGATAACGATAACTTTGGCAATTCTAGATGTGACAATGAAAAATGCTGTCAAAGAGAAAGAGAAACGAACATATATAACAATGTTCCTAAAGATAATTGGATCCAGTCAATAAAAAGAAGTCTGAATGTAACCAAATTTCTGTTAATCATTATTTGTACTATTTCAAAAGTGCTCATAAAAACATACAAGTGGCATCGATGATAACGTTACTGACATGTGTGTCTGTTCTAATATTTTATGGTAACAATGTTACAATGTCAAAGACCCACACAGAACAGTGTTAACAACTAGTCTGACCAATTGAAAGAGATAGAAACTATACTGCACAAGCAACTTGAAATGATGCAGGACACAGGATCCCAGTTTGTCAAGAACGTTCAACGTCTGGAAGACATTAGCAATGCGGTACAAGACCATTTACACAGTAAGTGCACCCACCTCCAGAAGTCCATACCGTGTTTACGGACATTTGTAAAGAAGACAGATTGTGCAGATCAGTCGCAGGTCAGAAGGTCAGAATTATCTTGACTCCTGACTGAAACATCAAGGAGAGGAAGCTGAAATGCAGGCGATATGACCACCCGTTGTGTTAGAATTCATAAAGAAAAAGGTGAGACCTTATAGAGGTGTAAAAAGAGAGTGACCCATTACGTAATTCTTTGCAGACCGATCGCCCCAATTCGAATTTGGCCTCTCTAACTTCCAAAGTCCGCGGAAATTTGCCTCTACAATAGCTGCCGTGGCGAAGTAGTTAGCGTCGCGGACTGACGTCTGGGAGGACGCGGGTTCGAATCCCAGCGGGAGGTGGGTTTTTCGGCCCGAGGCCGGCTCCTACCCAGAGTTGAGTGTGCTGTGGGCTGAAATGGGGAGACTGGGACCACACAGTCGAGTGTCATCCACTTTAAGGATGCGTATTCGGGTGTGTTGCTCTAATTTCCTGACCAACACTGCAAGTGTCTGTATATCTCGGGCCTGGTTGACACCGGGATATCATCATAACAGGAAGCATAGAGCGCAGCCTCGTCATGTAGTCCCAAACCTAAATAGACCTCCATAGCAGCATGGTCATCATCATTATCGTCATCCTCCTTCTTCTTCATCATCAATACAAAAAAGCCCCAAATCATGTGGACTTTCATGCCCTGCTCTTGTGGTGACCTTAGTTTCGATACTCCTCCACTTCCACGCTTGCGTCGAGTCTTGTCAAGGTCTTCAGTGTCAGCGGATTCGTTGGGGACTGCCTTTTGAGGGACGTGGTGGGAGTCTGCACTCTGGGAGAGACGCTCACTCAGTCTGCTTCTGCGACTAAGCCACTATTGTCATCAGTAGTAGGTAGTTAAGTATGTTAAATCAGAACAGGCAATACCGAACACTACCGAAGTGACTCAGCAGCAGTGCAGGGTTTCTTCTGGTGTGTGGCCTCCTGGCGACATAACATCGCGGACTGCCGGCAATAGGACTGCGACAGACGAACCCAGGTGTGGCTGTATTTGGGGGACTCGGAATATGTGACATGGGAGTAATACCAATGAAACAGTGCAGATGATAGGGCAGCAAAAAAATAAAAAAAATAAATAAAATAAAAATCAAAAATTAAAAAAGGGTAGAAAGAAAAAAGGCTCTAGTTTTCTTCCTGTCCAAGCACCCCAAAACGTCTCACCTCTAGAGGTCCTGGTGTCTTAAGCCTGACTTGCGTTCCGCGTGAGTTGAGATTAGAGACACTCCAACGGGTACTTGACGAGCACTTGACGCCCTTGACGTTATTCTTGTGGCGTGGAGGGTGGCATGCTCCGCCCAGGCCTGCTGGTGATAACGAAGTGTTGACTCTCTCTCCCTCTCTCTCTGTTCAGTCTTTCTGCACAATGTCCAGTTCCTTCTCTCTGTGTCTCTATCTTCATGGTGTGCTGTCTCTCTAGATATACGTGTGTTTACGTACGCAAATCTTTATGTAATTAAAACAAAAGAAAAGAAAACAAACAAAAAACCCTACAACAACCATAAATCAGTCAAAACAATCATCAAACACACATCGCCGATAAGTGGTGAAAATGTACTATGGACTAGTTTTCACATGCACACAAATGTGTGTGTGTGTGTGTGTGTGTGTGTGTGTGTGCATGTGTGGGGGTAGGGTAGGGGAGAGGCAGGGGGAAGGGGGTATGTGTGTCTGTGTCTCTATGTGTGTGCAGGTGGGCAAAAAGCCATACAAATTACTGACTAACCAGTCAGTGGGAACTACCAGTCACATCTACCCAAATTACTAAACAACACAGACGTCCAAGCCAATTAAGGAACACAAGCGAAAAAAAAGCCAACAAAACAAAACAAAAACAACAACAACAACAAAAAACTGACGTCAGTTTCAAATCGAATTATAAAATCAAATGTAGTCCAATGTAGCTTGATACAATCACTTTCTCCAAATGGGTGCTTTCGTGAGTGCTATTGTACTTGTAATTGCCTAGGAGTAAAAAAAATAAAAAAAATAAAAATTAAAAAAGGACACTCGACCACCCTTAATAAAAATTAAAAAAATACACACCACAAGCACACACACGCACGTTCACAGGCATGTACACATAAAATGTGTTCTCACGATACACACACACGCACACACACATACACACTCGCGCGCATGCACGCACGCACGTGCACGCACGTTCACAGGCATGCGCTCCTAACATGTCTTCTCGCAGATATCTCGTCGTTATCTTAAATTACAAGGAATGTATAATGATTTTTATTTTTTGATGTTTGGTGACATCAATGCCAGATTTCCAGTGCTAACTACTGCTCTGTGGACACGGATGTTTCACGTTTACTGATGTTCACACGGAGTGATTTCCCCTGTAAATCACATGACGGCTGTCTTGTGATATTGATGGAATAATGTAGCATGCTTGATTGTGTTATTTTGAATGGAATGAGTGAGAAAGATTTTGATGGAAGTTTTACTTGTGTATCTAGTTCGGGATGCAGTGTGGTGGATTATTTCATTATTTCTAATGATCTTTATGTTAGTGGGGATGTTGTTTCCGTGTCTGATCACTTGCCGGCAGTTTTGACATGTTTGCTGAAAGAGACTGATAATCATGATAAAAGAAGAAAAGAAGGAATCAACAAGAATTCTGGAATGTTCGTGAAAAGGTATGGAAAGCAGAGAAAGAGGCAGAGTGTATTAGAAAATGGAAAAGTAATGATATTCAGAATACGCTGAAAACAGCATGTGACACTGTGGTACATGTTACCAGTGAAGCTTTAACCATGTTTGTCAAATGTCTAAATAATGCTGGTAGTTGCATGGTTGCTAAATGTCATTCTGGCAAAGCAAAACGTCACTCGGAATGGTTTGATGATGAATGTAAAAAAGCAAAGAAAAATACCAGAAGAAAACTAAACGTTGTTTTTTGTTTGTTTGTTTTTTTGTTGTTGTTTTTTTAATCAAGGGATGCAGGCGATAGAGAAGATTGTGTTCAAGCACGAAAGTGATATAAAGGTTTGAAAAAGGTGATGAAACGTGATTTTCAAAGAGATAAAGCCGCTTTTCTTAGCTAAAAATCCTTACATCCAAAAATATGTTGGCAAGAACTAAACAGTATGTGATGTGGAAAAACAGCAAAAAAGAGGCAACAATATAACGATTGATGAATGGTATGAACATTTTAAGAATGTTCTTGTAAATTATACTGATGACTACAGTCATGAACCTCGAGTTTGATAGGTTTGAAGAGCCAGAGCACATCTTAAACAGGGTTATTACAGAAGTGGAAGAAACTTCCTATTCAAAAGCTAAGAACAGACAAGGCAAGTAGTCCTGGTGGTGTAAGTGCAGATCTGTTGAAATTTGGTTGCAAAGAAATTATTTCCTTCTTTACAAAATTATTTCAAACTACATTTAATAAGAGTGAGTATCCACAGGAATGGGCTAAGGCTATTGTTATTTATACCAATCCATAAAAAGGTCATATAGAAGATGTAGATAATTTCAGAGGGGTGTCTCTCCTTAGTATTACATCCAAATGTTACCCAGCTGTGTTGAATTCAAGACTATATTTATGGCTAGAAGTTAATAGGCTAATCTCTGAATGTCAATCTGGTTTTAAAAAATATCACTCTACTGTCGATCACATAGTCCAAAATAGTCAAAGCAAAAAAGGTCAAAATAAACCCTATATATTACTTTTGTGGATTTTAAGGAAGCATGATAGACTGTTAGAATGTATAAATAAAACAACAACAATGGAATAAAAGGAAAGTTTTTACGTTCGCTTAAGGCTATGTATGATTCTTTAATGTCATGTGTAAGGATAAACTATCAGCTCTCAGATTATTTTCCCTGTTCTATTGCTGTTCCTCATGGATGTTTATTAAGCCCTAACTTATTTTCTCTTTTTATAAAGCATTTAGCAGATCATGTATCAACACATGGAAAACAAGGTGTTCAAATGCTTCACGGAATTATGGAATTGTTTATAGTACTTTTTGCCAAGATGTTGTTTGCTCTCATCCACTACTTCAGGGCTGCAAACACACTTATACTGTCTTAAGTCTTGCTGTCAAAGTATGAAACTTGGTGTAAATAAAAGCAAAACAAAAATTATGGTCTTTTGCAAAGGTGGATTCTTTGGTAAAAGAGAAAAAAAATGGTTTTATAAGGGTGTACCACTCGAAGTTGTGAACGGATATTGTTATCTTGGTTTTAATTTCACCACCAAAATCAGTCTCAAACGGGGTACTAATCATTTGGTAAGAAAAGGCAAGAAAGCGCTATTGAGCCTAAATAGATCCTTTCGAAATTATAAAGATATGTCGCCCCAGTACCTTCTTTAAGATTTTTTTTTTACGAAAATAATACCAGTATTACTTTACTTTTCTGAAATATGGGAAATGCAACTATTGGATAATATCAGAAAGGTCCATATCATGGCACACAAAAGATTTTTAGGGGCACCTGTGTGCACACCCAATAAGATGGTGTATGGCGAATTAGGACGTTATCCATTTTACGTGAATTTGTACGTAAACTGCCCAAGGTACTGGTTTAAACTTCTGGAAATGGGTCAACAACGGTTTCGTCCGCCATTGCTGGAGCATGGCCAACATGCACAGTCTTCAGTGCAAAACGTCAACATTGCACGTGCCTCGCCATACGCGTACACTCGGCACCAATTGCTTTCACTGGAACAGCGCACATACACTTTTATCTCAGGATGTAAAACGACGTCTCAAAACTTGAACGTTGGCTACAACCTCCCTGGTAAAAACACTATCTTGCCGGAGAGGGGAGGGGGAGGGGGGGGGAGGGTACGGAAAAGGAAAGTAACATGGTAACATGTCTCGTTCAAAGTAGCACCAACACTTCAAATCCCGAACCTCTTCCAGTCTTATTCATATAATCCCTGTGAAGAATTTGCTGTCGACTCACTTACCCTTTCACCCATCGTTTCTGAAACTGATGTGTGTGAACGTTCATCATGCAGACAGAAGGCTGCTTCTATTCACGATGTGATTGTTGACCATGCTTTTGACATCGCCATACTGACTGAGACCTGGTTGTATGAGCAGGGAGACGAATCATGTATTGCGCAGCTCACGCCACAAGAGTACAAACTGAAATCACTCCCAAGACAAGTTAGGAACGGGGGCGGTATTCTAACCATTATGAGAAGCCATATTCAGGATATTTGTACATGCAAGCCCCTCGATTATACATCATTTGAGGGTGTAGCATTAAAGTTTGAGTGCAACAGTTCTGTGTGCCATATTATTTGCATATATATAGCCCCTCATAAAGTCGACATGATAAATGTTACACCCAGACTTTTATTACTGAGTTTTCTAATCTCCTGGGTAAATCCAACCGAAAGGCTGGGGACTTAGTTTTAACTGGCGATTTTAATCTTCAATATGAACAGACCAGCAGTTCAGATATATGATAGTTGCATACTCTACTTCATGACCAAACTGATATATGAACCAACCCGCAAACATGGTCACACACCTGACTGCTTGTAGTTCGAGAGAACATTCCCATCCCCCAGTTTAAGGTCATAGACTTGGCTCTTGCTGACAACAGCAAAATCTGTAGTTTGATGAAAAGATCTGATCTAATTCATCACAACCTGAAAAGAGATCTAAAGGGAAATCAGTGACTCTATTCCCTCTGATATCCAGCTCTTTGAGGTCTGGCATATTTTTAAAACCTATGGGCCCTATACTTTAAACAGCAGAGAGTGATATATTCATAAACTGCACGTAAGGCAAGTATATGGATAGCTTATTGTGAAGGATATTATTGAGATAATTATGTTCTTGATAGATCCACTCGTGTTTGTGCATAATGAACATGCTTCATTGCTTTATTATCTATTATGCAATGAGGGTTGCTTTGCAAGTAAAGACTTTAAATTTCGTAGTTCAAGTAAAATGGTCATACTGAGAGTTCGTAGGTAGTTATTGTCAAAATAAAAATACTTCAGGTTTTCAAGCTTAATAAATGAAATGTTATGAATTGAGTACTTGGATAGTTTTAAACTAACAAGATATTTGTTATCCTTGAAATGATCCAGTGACATGTTTCAGCCTGTTCCGTCCACGTATCGTAACTGAAGATATAAATCTGGAGAAAATGGTTTGTTACACAGAAAAACATGACCTTCACACAGACAACCTTCAGGACAGGTCCTGTCACACAACATTTCATCATCCTGCTGTGGACACTGACCCCAGCCGTCACACAGATGATCTCCATGCACACAAACCTTGGAACCACGACACTGGTAGAAACCAGATAACGCAGATAACTCAGTCATGTTTAACATCTATTGACAATTGTGATTTTAGACGAAAACCAACCCCATTCACGTTTCTGGACCTTGGGTTGATGTCAAAACTATCTGACGCAGATGATAAAAAAAATATCATAGTCATGCTGATGTGTGTGTGTGTGTGAGGTGTGTGTGTGTGTGTGTGTGTGTGTGTGTGTGTGTGTGGTGTGTGTGTGTGATGTGTGTGTGTGTGTGAGGTGTGTGTGTGTGTGTGTGTGTGTGTGTGTGTGTGAGTGTGCCTTCGTTCGTATTGTTGAACATCAATTCACAATAGTGATTTTCAACGAAATCCCATCCCTTTCACATCCCAAGCCATGCCTCATGTCATCATCACTTTTCCTCTTTCTCTTTCTTACGTTTGCATCGTAAATAGTAGGAATAAAATAAAAGAACTAACTCAGAACAGCTAAATTACAACAGAGGGCCAATGGGTCCCATAATAAAACTGACCGATTTAAAACATGATTTTATTGTCATGAAAAACGTTTCCAAAGGAAGCAGGTCGAACTGTGGATTTTGTAAATGGATGAGGCAAAAATGTTTGCAGCTGTTCATATTCACAGATGATATGCATTGCGGTAACTGCATTACCATCAATGCAAGTCACTTCAGAAGCAAATTTTGTTTTTATTGTATCCAGTCATAGTCTGTTTATCAAATTTGATAACCTCTTGCTACTGTAATGTCCTTTAGTGTGTGTGTGTGCGTGCTGTGTGCGCGCGCGCGCGTGTGTGTGTATGTGTGTGTGTGTGCGTGTGCGTGCGTACGTGGTAAACTTTAACAAATTAGTGTGTGTGTGTGTGTGTGTGTGTGCGTGCGTGCGTGCGTGGTAAACCTTAACAAATTAGTGTGTGTGTGTGTGTGTGTGCGTGCGTGGTACACTTTAACAATTTCATTTATCCTAGAAATAACTTGTCTGTGGCATCAAAATAACAAATCACTTCTTTCCACGCATATGTATTAGAACGGCAATTCATTTGAGGAAGAACAAAAAAATTATAAAGCCAAACCGTTTCATTGTTATTTCTTTTTCACAAAACGTACCACTTTTAACTGACATATGGTGACACTGATTTACAGCAGTCATTTTAGCATTTCTAGATAAAATCAGGAACTTCTTCTTAACACTGACACATACCGGGGGCCAAATTTTGCCAAATATTGAGACATCAATCTGAACATGCTGTGTGATTAAACGTAGTTCACTTATGTAACGCATAATATTTAGAAATTATATCTCATATAAAGGCTATTGTGTTTTACACTCATTGCCAAGGTCTTACACTAACTTTAAAATTTTTAAAATTCTAATTTAATAGTTTTTCTATTTCTAGTTAATATGAAAAGTGAGTATTTTGTTAAACTAATAACATGTAGAGCCAAGTACAAGTACTTTTAAACCTTGTACGAAGTGAAAAGGACTTTGAGATTTTGAGAAAAGTCAAGGCTCTCATGGTTTATTACTTTTAACTGTGAATTCCGACTGATTCTATGGATATCTTTATGGCAGTTTGGGGCATAATCCAATAAGTGATGTGGCGTTCACAAATCTTTCTCTGAATAAATATTTAACAGTCTTCTTCTCCAACTTTCCATCACATGTTATCGTGTATTGTCCATTGAATATAGGATTGAACGGGCAGGTCAACAACTTGAAACAAAATGGCGTCGTTCGCGTTCGCGAAGAATATGAGCACGCGCTTGAATAAGTATAGATATGTGTACGCAATTCATTTTTTCCCATGACCTTCAGGGCTCAGCCAATAGATCTATAAAGTCCACTCGCCGTATTGATTTTAGTATTTTCCGAAAAAGGCCACTTGGGCTATTGAACATAATGAAAGCCCTGTACACTGAGAGTAAAACACACAAGCTTTTTATGTATTGAGTATAATTTCAAAATGTAATGTTTAAGATGAAAGATCAGTTTAAAGCAAATTCAGTCCCCTAGCATTAATTACAGAGTAATTTCCCTTTTTTACTATCTGCACCAAAACGTTTGCAAAATAAATATAACTTCCATGCTTAGCAAAAGAAGTTCCTGTTTGAACAGAAAATGAAAAAAATGACTGCTCTTGTTGTTGTGTCAGAATATCACATCAAAGTGCCAAGTTTAGAGAATAAAAAAATATATAAATATAACAGTAAATGCAGTTTGCATATAATTTGGTTTCTTTTTTATTTCTGTGTGCCCATCCCAGAGGTGCAATTTTGTTTGAAACAAGATGACTGGAAAGAACTGAATTTTTCCTATTTTTATGCCAAATTTGGTGTCAACTGACAAAGTATTTGCAGAGAAAATGGCAATGTTAAACTTTACCATGGACACACACACACACACACACACACACACACACACACACACACACTTACACACAAACAACCGAACACCGGGTTAAAACATAGACTCACTTTGTTTACACAAGTGAGTCAAAAAGCTATGACAGATAGATCTATTCTGTTTTGTTTTTTGTTTTTTTTAATCTGATTTTTAAACTTTTAGAAGGTATACAAATGTAAACAATTATAAATTCCGATTATAGCCGGGTTTTTAGCGAGCTGCGTCATATATATATATAATTATATCTCATCTCCTTGAAGTCTGTATTCTGTGTTCACAAATTCTACTTTCAACACAAAATCCTATGCTTTCTCTCCATAGAACCATTTTTTCTTGAAAACACACTGTATTCCGAGGCACAGGTTATCTGTTCAGTCTATTTAAATCACAGCCATTCTCCACAGCATTTTTCCCTCACTTCCGCTACCTGGATGCTACAGGTTCAGGTATGACACTGACTGATGTGATTAAGAATACCCTCCTTATTGCTGTTGTTTTTACACACTGTTCTATAACCAGACTTCCACAAGTAAACTTGGTAAACATGAAGTTAATTGACAAACTACAAAATATCAATCTGACTTCTCTTTTTGGTCTGCAAAATCTCCAAGTACTCTCTCCCTGTCCAACAATCCCCTTACCTCACTCCACACTGGTCTCTCACCTGTTAACCAGCACAGTACACTCACAGTGCTGGATCTGTCCCACACCATGCTGACAGTGTTTGACTCAAACGTCCTGTCACTATTTCAACGCATACAGAAACTAAATTTAACGTTCACTTCCATTCACACTATCAGCACAGCTGGGTTTCGCTTCACACCACAGTTAACGGAACTGTACATTGATGGCAGTCATGTTCAAATGTTTCCATCTGACATATCCAAGAACGTTTCTAAGCTGCCCTTGATTTCCACACAAAACTACAAATTTTGCTGCAGTGAAACACTCCCCCACCCCCAACCCCCCCTTTGATAATGTTGATTCAGCTTGCATTGCCCCAAAAGATGAAATTTCTTCATGTAAAGATCTGTTGCAGTTATGGACGTACCGTGGGTTTCTGTGGCTGGTCGCCTGTCTGTCTGGCAATGCATTTTGCTTCTGTATTCGTATATTTGTGTGGAGCATGACGTCTTCGAGTGGATTCAGCATATTTGTCATTAGCCTAACCATGGCTGATTTTCTGATGGGTATATATATTGATATCATTGGAGTGGCTGATGAACGGTTCCGCGGGCAATATCTCCATTATGATGATGCATGGAAAAGCAGTGTGACATGAAAGGCAGCTGGCTTTTTGTCTCTGTTGTCCAGTGAGGTATCAACCTTTAGCAATTGCCTTATTACATTGGATCGTTTTATTGTCCTTCGTTTTCCTTTCAGCTGAACCTCTCACAGTTATGTCAGTCAGCAGTCAAAATAAAGCTGACGCTCTCTCACAGTTATGTCAGTCAGGAGTCAAAATAAAGCTGACCATCTCTCAGAGTTAGTCAGTCAGGAGTCAAAATAAAGCTGACCATCTCTCACAGTTATGTCAGTCAGGAGTCAAAATAAAGCTGACCATCTCTCAGAGTTAGTCAGTCAGGAGTCAAAATAAAGCTGACCATCTCTCACAGTTATGTCAGTCAGGAGTCAAAATAAAGCTGACCATCTCTCAGAGTTAGTCAGTCAGGAGTCAAAATAAAGCTGACGCTCTCTCACAGTTATGTCAGTCAGGAGTCAAAATAAAGCTGACCCTCTCTCACAGTTATGTCAGTCAGGAGTCAAAATAAAGCTGACGCTCTCTCACAGTTATGTCAGTCAGGAGTCAAAATAAAGCTGACGCTCTCTCACAGTTATGTCAGTCAGGAGTCAAAATAAAGCTGACCATCTCTCACAGTCAGTCAGTCAGGAGTCAAAATAAAGCTGACCATCTCTCACAGTCATGTCAGTCAGGAGTCAAAATAAAGCTGACGCTCTCTCAGAGTTAGTCAGTCAGGAGTCAAAATAAAGCTGACCATCTCTCACAGTCATGTCAGTCAGGAGTCAAAATAAAGCTGACGCTCTCTCTATACCCAGTTTGCACAGTCAGTCTTCTGCGAAGATGCCTACAGAGTCAATATGGCTTCCTGGAGATGGATGAACTGACCCTGTAAACAGTGGTATTTCTTACTGATACTATCCTCGAAACAATGTGACAAGAAACCCCAGGGACAGCTGGACAATACAAGGTCTTAAGTGAAGAAGCCCCCTCAGTCAAGAGTTTCGGCCCTTAACAACACCTTACACTCTAGGGGGGAGGGGGGCGGGGGGTGTGGGGGTGGGTGGGGGCGGGCTACACTCAGGTCATGATTCCTCGATGCCCATGTATTGCCGCCTTTTTTCCACCTGGTTCTCAGCAGGTTCGAACCCGCGCCTCCAGGGTGGTCGCCACTTCAAGCAGAGGTCACCTTTCTGGCAGACGTTTTAACCACTGAGCCATCATATGCCTAGTTTGAGTAGACCAGATCCAGCTGGAACTCTTTTCTACTGATTCTGCCATTGCCTTGAGAGTCCTTGCCCTCTCTCTGCCAGAAATCGACAGCTGTTTCTTGAGGCTAAAGGCAAATGTGCTCACAAACCCTCTTGTACCAATCTCTATGGGGAGGACTTTGGCTTGGAAGACAGATTCTCTCAGGCTGCTGACTAGACTAGCATACTTCTCGGTCTCGTAGATGTAAGCATCCTCCATTCTGCTTTCGTATGGCACAGTGAGCTCAATCAGAATCGCTTATATGCTGAGGAACTGGGATCTGATGCAGTCCGTCATTCCAGGTAAAGTGTTTAGTTTGGTTTCTGTCCATTCTGATTGCTCAGACTGGTTTTCAGCATGGGGATTCTCTGTCAACCCTTCAGCAGCAGGAATCACAGATTTGGTGGTGGATGTTGTGACAGACTGCCAGTCAGAGAGAAAGGCACTGTTACGAAAGGAAGTGGTTGCTGGTCTGTCCACCAGTGTGCATGGTTCTGAATGAACACTTCCTTCATGCAGATAGGAAACTCACTATGCACAGTTTTTCATGTTGCACATTGTGTTGAAAATGTGGAACACTGCCCTGTACGATATCAGTGTTAAGATACTGACCCACGTAACGAACACTAAGATATCGAGCCCCCTTTGAACTTGCCACTGCACGTTCATGGTTTGTGTGACAGCTTTTATGGTTTAACCCATTCCAAAACATGTTTCACTACTTCAGTACAAACATACCGATTACGTTCCTGTAATACCCGATGTTATTGCCAACGATAACTAAGATAATTCATAATTAGTATTTGAAAAGAAAATAATTCTGCAGGCGTAATTAATCAAAAGGCTCTCTGATCAAGTGTGGTTCTAAAGAAGGGTGCTCCCACTTCCATGAACAAGAGAGAGAGACAGAGACAGACAGACACAGAGAGAGACCGAGACAAAGACAGACACAGAGAGAGGGAGAGAGAGGGAGGTGGGGTGGGGTGGGGGGAGAGAGAGGCATGAATCATGTTGATATCATATTGCAAGAATGTGTCATATGACACTCTCTTAGACATGCAAGTTGAAGCATATCATCTGGAGGGCTTCTCTAGACGAAATAATGTGAAAGTTTTCAGCATCCCCAAAGTAGATGAACCAGAGGACTACACAGCTTGTGCTGATGAGGTTCAGCAGACACTGTGCCACTACGTGTCAAAGGCGGACTGTAAAGACAGAGATCTGACTGAAAGGGCGCCCAGACTGGGCAAACAATCCTCAGAACCCCCACCCCCACCCCATCATTGCTAAGTGTTTTAGGTGGAGAGACGAGACGTGACGTGCTTGATGAAGCATCATGACGCTAGAGCTAGCATGCAGAAGGATGGGCTCCGTGTGGCTCAAGACCTGACCAGACGTCAGTCCAGGCAGCTGAGGGAACTCTGGGAAGCTGGCCAGAGCGGGTACCTTGCCAGAGGTCAACACAGACACGGCGTGTCTGCACAACGTGTACGGCCGTCACACAGCACAGCAGCGAGCCAGCCAAACGCTGACCACGCACACAGTGGGAGTGTCTCCTCTCCTGCACCTGATGTCACTGACTCACGCACGGTACCCGATAGCGATGCTGAAGTACCCGAAGAGTGTAAGCAGTGAACCAGGTCAATGATAGCCACTTGCACTAAATGGGGGAACATGTGCATGTGGATGGGGTGGGCATGGTGTAATTGTGTCCGAGAATTTGTATTCAGTGGTGTGTGTGTGTGTGTGTGTGTGTGTGTGTGTGTGTGTGGTGCGCGCGCGTGTGTGTGAAATGAAAATGCAATTTTGTATTTCTTTATCACAATATTCTTGTATATATGTATATGTATGTATATGTGTGTGTGTATATATATATATATGTGTGTGTGTGTGTGTGTGTGTGTGTGTGTGTATGTGTGTGTGTGTGTGTGTGTGTATGCATTTTGTTGTTGTTCTTCTTCTTCTGCTTGTTTCTTCTCTCTCTCTCTCTCTCTCTCTCTCTCTCTCTCTCTCTCTCTCTCTCCCTATTTTTTTCTTTTTTTCCCCTTCTCTTTAATTTTTATTATTATTATTATTATTTTCATTGATGGCTTGATGTAAAAAAGCAATTGTTGAATCTTCAATTTACCATCATGAAATAAAATCTTGACTTGACTTGACTTGACTTGACAGGGAACAGGGGTCATATCAAAACCGGCATGTGAACCTGCATACACGAGACGTTACTGAAACGAACACACCGAGGGACACAGAAACATTCAGTTACAACACACATCTCTCTGGTTAAAAATAACACTGTCTTTTTGTTCGTGGAACATTAGTGGTCTTTCATCAAAACTTTTGGACCTGACCTCATTAACCATATAACATCATCTGATGTTAGTAGTACATTGGAAGCCTTTTCATCTGTTTCCTTTCACTTAATTCCTGCATTTGCAAGCCGCGTTTTTAATACTTGAATCAGTCTCTCTTCTTGTTGCTGGCATTGCCACAGTGTGTTCAAGGTCCACAGGTAGAGAAGTGGGTTCAGAGCAGAGTTGAAAGGCAACACAAACACAACCATGGTGTCATGGATCTGATCGAAGCCAGCAAAACCATATGAGCTCAACACCATCACCAGTCCAAATGTCATCCAGGAAACAGCATCTGTTACAGCCACCTTTCTTATAACGTGCACTGATGAATACACCGGCCTCTGTGACGGGCAGAGAGTTATTCTGTACTTTGGAGTTTTCGTGTAGATGACAGCTTGGCCACCTACAATCATCAAACAAAACATAAAATTGATTACCACAATAACTGTGAACCATTTGAAGTCATGTCTTGAAAGATAGTGATCAAATAAAGCCAGACGACATAGACCAGACTGACCATGGAGGCCCCAGTGGGACAGGCCAGGAAGAAATGGAACTGTTGCTATCAAAATCCCAACAATCCACACACAGCACGCAGCTGGTAAACGTAATCTCCTGCCACCTTTCGAGAAACAAAGTACAGAAATGTGATATAAAGTGATAAACCAAATTGTCAGTTCTGACACTGTACTGGACAGAGAGAAAAGAAACCCAGCCAGCTTGCAAGTAATATTATCAGTCCATGCTTTTTCACTGTGGATGTATTTTCCATCATATATGTCGTTTGCTACAACGATAATACTAACGTGGCTTCCCATACACATGTCAGCAAAATGCAAATGGGTGACAGCTCTGACAGAACTGCTTCCAGTCACTTTTTTCACAGCACGTGAAATTAGTACACACACCAGATTGCCTGTCATGGCAGAAACGCTAACCAGCCAAAAGAAAATCCTGTACAGTTCAGTTGGCAGCAGTGATGTACACGAACGGAGTGCGCTGTGTGGTGACAAACAGGTAATTTTACCAGTGTGCTTTGGAAATAGATTCATACAGCAAAACCTGTAGTTTGATGAAAAGATCCAATCTAACTGATCACACTTTGAAAAGAGATCTAAAGGGAAGTCTGTGACTCTATTCCCTCTCATATCTAGCTCTTTGAGGTCTGGCATATTTTTAAGACCTACTGATCCAATAGTTTCAACAGCAGAGAGTGACATATTCATAAACTGCAGCAAAGGCATGAAAATGGACAGATTATTTGAAAGGATATTGAGATATGTTTTAGATACATCCAATCGTGTCAGTGCATAATGAACATGCTTCATTGCTACATGATCTACCATGCTTAAAGGGTTGTTTTGCAAGTGTAGAAATCTTAAATTGGGTAGATCAGGTACAAATGTCATATTTAGAGTTTTTAGGAAGTTATTGTCGAGATCAATATACTTCAAGTTAGCAAGTTTAGTGAATGAAATATTATGAAGGGAACATTTCGATAGCTTCAAACGAACAAGATATTTGTTTTCCTTGAAATAATTCAGTGACATGTTTGAACCTGTTGCGTCCACATATCGTAACTGAAAATACAGATCTGGATGAAATGGTTTATTACACAAGAAAACATGACCTTGACACAGACAACCTTCAGGACAGGTCCTGTCACACAGCAGTTCATCATCCTGCTG
Organism: Babylonia areolata; assembly: GCF_041734735.1. Lineage (NCBI taxonomy): Eukaryota > Metazoa > Mollusca > Gastropoda > Neogastropoda > Buccinidae > Babylonia > Babylonia areolata. The sequence continues at coordinate 14,550,007 of NC_134908.1, forward strand.
TGGACACTGACTCCAGCCATCACACAGATGATCTCCATGCAAACAAACTTTGGAACCTCGACACTGGTAGAAACCAGGACATGCTGCTGTCTCACAGTCTTGTTCGTCTTCTCCATACACACAGTCAGAAAATCCATTACACCGGGTGTAGAGAGGCAGACAATACAACCACTCAGCCGTACAGCGATAATGACTTTGAGGACAAGAATCTTCGGCTGTCATCACCTGTTGAGTGAAGTAGCCTGCCCCATCCAGATTCACAAACGAATATTGCTTCACGTCTCTCTCTTTGACGTCAGACATGTAGCTGTCGTCATCAGAACACCCAAGCTCGTCAGAATCGTCCACACAATCTGAGTATTGGTTGCAACGTTGACTGAGGGATACACATTGACTGTTAGAACACAGAAATCCAGTGCAAAGGGGGTGTTCACAGAATGACTCATCAGTACTATCTGGACAGTCTGGTCTGAAGTCACATACAAGGGTGTGGTGCACAGTTGTGATACCATCATCGCATCTGAACATGGTGTCTGTGTGTGTGATTTTCTTTCCAAGAACAAACCTGTCGGAATTTTCTGCACCAGACATGTTCATGGGTATGTAAAATGGTGTGTTTGTAGTTTCCATACTAAAACTCATGTAATCATTTGACATGTTTGTAGTTTCCATACTAAAACTCATGTAATCATTTGACAAAAACATGTGTATGATGTGATTGTCTGAGGACATTGATAAATACTGCTTTGTGTGTGCAGATATTGCTTTTGGTGAATGCAAGTGAGTCAAAGACACTTGTGAGTATGAGGAATCTTGTGACTGTAATTCTGTTTCACAAATTATTAGTAATGTCATTCGGTTTGTTTGATAGGTAAAAAGTAGCATCATGTTTTCCAGGAGACCCAGTGCAGTGAGTCTTGAAGGCATGTATGAAGTCCTTAATCTGAAGTGAGTCATGCTGTACACCAAGGTGTTGTCAGACCATTTACAAAATTTGCTATATATATAAGGCACAGAGTTCCACCCACACCATAAACCTGTAAATATTCTGAATTTGTGAATTTGTTTAAAGATGTATTGGAAATTCATCAGTTCCTTTTTGGTTTTAAGTGACGCTGATCTTTGACCTATTTTCAGACACTCAAAATGGTACAACAAAGAAAAACTCCACGTATCCATGACGAATAACTTGAAGCACTTGTTTCGTGAAGCCACCAATCCCCGGCAGTCAGGACTGCTGAATGGGCAGTGTTCTGTTTCATCCCGTCCATCTTCACACTCTGACTTCTGGTTGCAATCCAGATGACGTTGAAAATTAGAGTAGTAATTCACGGAACAGTTAAAAAGACCGTTTGTCAACTCAACAGTTTGGTTACTTACAGATAGTGCAGACACAAACATTTTCAGACCAGGATGAAAGTACCGTGTATAGTGAAGTCGGATCTTTATGTATGATGCGTAAATAATTTTAGCGGATGGATAATCATGACAGCACATACGTGCAACACTTCGGTCAGTTGTATTTGAACCTGTGTACAGTTTGATCCAGGTATATTCATCATCAATACATGTTCCAAACACAAATATTTGTTTAATACTCATCATAACGCATCCAGAGGGTACACGCCATTCTGCGTCAAGAATGAAAACGCTGTCTACATATGGTGCTATTATATAGCCAGAATATTCAAGCAAATACCTAACAATAAACTCGTGACTGTAAGTTGTTTCCAAAGAAAGTTTTCCCATGGAAATGTTGACGTTTTTGATCACGATGCTTTCTCTATATGATTCAACAAACATTTGATCAAGAGAATGGAGATTACATAACAAAGAATACCATGCATTACCACTGAAGGATATTGTTGTTTCTCGGTGCTTAGAATCACACCAGTATTCTAGTCTCTCAACATAAACACGTACATGCATATGCTGTGGTGCCTTCACATGCAGTTTACAGAAAGTGTTGATATCACCACACACCCCGTACACCACTCCCTGTTGTGCTGTGTGTTGTGGTAAATTCCGTTTACAGTCTGACGCATTGACCTGTAACATTGTGATGTTTGTGTTGTTTTGGTTTATGATGTACTGTACACCTGGACACATGTCACTGATGTTCAGTAAACTAGCCATGGTGTTCATGAATATGCTGTTCACACGCCACTGATGTGTGCTGATGACAGTACACACAAACAGGAGGCAGTGTATAAATCCACACAGCACAGAGACCCTTCTGCACAATGAGTGTTGACTGCCCACTCTTGCGTGACATGAAGTTGGTACTCCATCCATTATTGCCTATGGTTAATTTCAGGACCATGCGTTGATGGCTAAACTGTCTGATACGAATCTTACAAGTCTATGCAACTGGCTCCCTGAATCTGGAATATTTTTTCTTCAATAAGCATGCATGTTTGCGCACACACACACACACACCCACCCACCCACACACACACACACACACACACACACATATATATATATATATATATAGAGAGAGAGAGAGAGAGAGAGAGAGAGAGATTACTATAAAACGTTTTCTTTGGTGGACATGTCTCGTCCTCGTCGTGAAGAATGTCGGTCAGTTTCTTTGTATCGTCTGTCTGTTGCACAGTGTTTTGAGTCTTCATTATCACCTTCCCATCTTCTGAGTAACCATATTCAGGTGGTCTCTGACTTGTTTATGAACAGCCTAAATGTCACAACATTGAATAATGGCAAAATAAAGTGTGCTGTGAAAAGGCCTGCTTCCTGAAACAATAGAAACGAGGGAGTGGGGCAGAGGGTGGATTTACTGGATGAAACAGTTTGTATTCTGCTTCCAGCTGAGTGTATCGTAAAATAGGACGCCAAGAACTCTTAAGTATCCATATGCTCCATCTCAGTTTCAGTTTCTCTTCAGGGGAAGAGTTGGATTGGAAGCGGAGGGTGGGGGAGTAGTAGTCCTAAGGGATCCTTGTTATTGGGAGTTCTGTTCAAGTCGGACTGCAGAAGTGGAGACACAACTGTCATGTGTGCCTTGATCAATACCCGGAGCATTCCAGGCGGATTTTTCAGGTCTACTACTGACTTTTATATTCATTGACAAAAGCATGCATTTTTTCTGCTCTCCAAATAATAATGACCCCAGTTTGAATACGCTCAGGAAATGTGTACAGCGGGGTTCCAACGTATTGTTTGGGTGAAATACTGACTTGAGGTATATGTTTCCTGGAAAGGCCATGTAGTCTGAGATATACCTGCTTTCCTCTGTTAGGTCTGTGTCTGAGACAGGCAGTTTGTGAGAGATGGCCTTGTGCATTTGTTCATAGAGAAAGTTCAGCTCCTGGTACCTTTCTGCCGTGTTATGTTCTTTGACGTGGAGATCAAGACTGTCTGTCAGCTGATGCGTTTTATCTCACAGTGCTCTGACAATCTCCTTTTGTAATCTGCTCTTGTGATTGCAGTGGTTGCAAAAAAAAACAAACAACAACGTCAACAACAACAAAAAAACCCTTCTGCAGTACTATGTTTGCACATATATGCTGTTTTGTTTCGGAGCTACATCTAAGCCTGCAGCAACGGGACCGTACAGGGGTGGTAGATCTTTCAACTGTTGTGTATTGTCTTGGCAAGGTGAACGCATCCATGATGTTCACGACGCCTACAGTATTGGTGGATCGCTGCCATCAGTGACAGTGAGTGGCACCTGGTGCTCAGCCTGAAAAATGTCACACAGTCTTTGTTCCATGTTCACATCTGACAATTCAGTTTCAGTTTCAGTAGCTCAAGGAGGCGTCACTGCGTTCGGACAAAACCATATACGCTACACCACATCTGCCAAGCAGATGCCTGACCAGCAGCGTAACCCAACGCGCTAAGTCAGGCCTTGAGAAAAAAAAGAAAAGAAAAAGAAACGGGGGAATAAATAATAGATAAGCTTGCATAAATAAATAAATAAATAAATAATAATTATAATATAGAAAAAGGTAGTAGTAATAATATTAGTAATACTAATAAAATGATAATAATAAAACATAAATAAATAAATAAATAAATAAAGAAATAAGACAACAATGGTGATAAATAAGCGAATAAATGTAAAATATGAAGACACACACTCACACACACACCCACACATGCACAACAGAAATGCACCAAACATGCAGCTTCACATACATGAAAGCACAGTCAAACACACATAAACGTACATGAGCTCCAATACACACACACACACACACACACACACACACACACACACACACGCATTACCGTGCACCTCCTCTACGCCCCTCCTCCACACACTCATTTCTAGTCTAAGTATCGCAGCTTCCACGGCACACACACACACACACACACACACACACACACACACACACACACACACACACACACACAAACACACACTCACAGAGATGAACACTTACTTGTACAAGCACATATGAAAGCACAGTCAAATACATATAAATGTACATGAGCTCCAACACACACACACACACACACACACACACACACACATTACCTTGCACCTCCTCTACCCCCTCCTCCACACACTCATTTCTAGTCTACGTATCGCAGCTTCCACGGCACACACACACACACACAAACACACACTCACAGAGATGAACACTTACTTGTACAAGCACACACACATACGCCCATATCTCCCACCCCCAACCCCACACACGTACATACAAAGATATTATATATATATATATATATATAATATCCTGTTGCTCCCACATCTGACAAGAGGACCGGAACTCCCAAACTGGGCAACAGAGTCTTCCAGAGCCGTCCAGTTAAAAGGAATTCCTTCCATCTGTCGGATGCATGTATGTATCCACTGCGTTTATGTGTGTGTAAAATTTGCTGGGTTTATTTCAGTGTGTACATTTAACATGATATAATTTATTGTGCATAATATTACGTGGTTTGTATAGCAACCAGAGTAGTTTTCTGGACAAAATGTATAAGTATTTCTTCTTTTTTTGTTATTATTATTATTATTATTATTATTATTATCGTATTTAGTAGTAGTAGTAGTAGCAGCAGCAGCAGCAGCAACAACAACAACAACAACAATAGCAGCAGCAGCAGCGGCAGCAGCAACAACAACAATAACAACAATAGCAGCAGCAGCAGCGGCAGCAGCAACAACAACAATAACAACAACAACAACAGCAACAGCAGCGGCAGCAGCAACAACAACAACAGCAGCAGCGGCAGCAGCAACAACAACAATAACAACAACAATAACAACAGCAGCAGCAGCAGCAGCAGATTCACAGGAATTGTTTTTGACCCAGTGCTCTTCACACTGTACACTGCTCCTATCGCTGAAATTATCAACCGCCATAATGTCAGTTATCATTCTTATGCTGATGACACTCAACTCCAGAAAAGTGATACCCCTGAAAAATTGTCGTCGCTCTTGCAAGAAACATCCAACTGCTTCCTGGACATACAAAACTGGATGACTCTAGATGAGTTACAATTGAACGCGGACGAAACTGAAGCAATGATCATAGGAACTAAACAAAAACTGTCTTCCATCACAACTGACATAAACAAACTTGGCAGTACATCCATCCCTCTTTCCAGTTGAGTCAGGAACCTCGGTGTTGTTCTGACAACACACTATCCATGCAAAAATTTATCAGTCAGACATGTCAATCCTGCTACTGTTAATTGCGACACATCAGTTCCGTCCAGAAATATCTGTCCACTGACGCAACATCTAAACTAATCGTTTCTCTCATTCTCTCTCGCCTTGACTACTGTAACTCTCTATTGTCTGGATTGCCTGCTTCATCCATTCAATCCCTTCAGCGCATGCAAAACTCTGCTGCCCGACTCGTCCTCAGAAAGAAAAGATATGAGCACATCACTCCACTTTTGCAACATCTCCACTGGCTCCCTGTCTCACACAGAATAAAGTACAAGATCAGCACTCTGTGTTATAAATGTATTCACAAATCTGCCCCTTCCTATCTTTGTGGCTGCCTTCACCTCTACACTCCATCTCGCTCTCTACGAGCGGCTTCGAATCCACTCTGTTTACGCATACCCAGATTCAAACACTCGACTGCTGGCCGCCGTTCTTTCTCTGTCTCTGGACCTTGCAATTGGAAGCTCTTTCAAGTCTGGCCTTAAAACCCACCTCTTCCCAAAATAGCCTTCTTTCCTTGCCTCTTCCTTGTCTTCAGTTTTTCCAGTTTTAATGACTGGTGCGAAAGCGCTTTCATTTGTCTCTGCACAAGATTCAGCGCTATATAAATAAAATAATTATTATTAGAAGTAGTAGTAGTAGCATGGATTATAAATTATCAATGCGAGTAGACTTTCCGTTTGTGTGTGTGTGTGTGTGTGTGTGTGTGTGTGTGTGTGTGTGTGTGTGCGTGCGTGTATGTTTAACTGCTCGTTTAACGTCAGTGGAAGACAGGGAAGTCAATGGAAAAGTTGAAATCACAAAGAAGTTGATCCTTCTCTCATCTTTATCTTCTGTTGCATTATCAAGCCATTTAAAGTGTTCTTTGCCCCTCACAATCGTTACTCTGCTTTCAGTTTCCTCCTTTTCCATTTCCCATGCATATCTTACTTGCATCTTCAAACGTGATTCTGGTTTGCACTGTCCTAAGTCGTGTTAGCCGATAATATTTGGGTAGTTTCTCTCTTCATGCTTCCAGCTAGCTTCTTCTTTTCCCCACGGACTTTGTAGCACCTTCACAAAGCTTCCCTGTTGTACCTTTATTTGTTTCACAAAAGTCAAATGTCAGCTATCAACAGACACGCTCATTGTACCAGCAATAGCGAAAACGTGGTATGACTTATTCCTTCACACACACCAGAATGGTATGAATACTGTTTCCTACACACACACACACACACACACACACACACACACACACACACACACACACACACACACACAGAGAGAGAGAGAGAGAGAGAGAGAGAGAAAGAGAGAGAGAGAGTTATATGTTCATGTATTTACATATATGATGAAAAAAAATATATACATTTTGTGTACATATATGAAGAAAAATATATGCATACAGTTTGTGGGGGGCGGGGGGGGGGGGTTGGGGGTGGGGGGGGAGGGGGTAGTGCGTGCGTGCTCGCGCGCGCGCGCATCCCTGTTATATTTCTATTTGCTTCATGAAAGTGAAATGTCAACTATCCGACACGCTCATTGTACAAAGGAAAGAAGAAACAATTGTATGAATTATTCCTTCACACACACACACACACACACACACACACACACACACACACACACACACACACACACACACACACACAGAGTATCCACACAAATCTATCTATCCATGTCTATATATGTATATATATATATATATATATATATATTAAGAAAAACATATATTTGTGTGTGTGTGTGTGTGTGTGTGTGTGTGAGTGAGTGAGTGTGTGTGTGTGTGTGTGTGTGTGTGTGTGATGTGGTGTGTGTGTGTGTGTGTGTGTGTGTGTGTGTGTGTGTGTGTGTTTCATGCCCTTGATTCCTTATACCTATCACAATGAGCATGTCTATGGACAGCAGACATTTCGTTTTTGTGGAAACAAATGAAATATAATAAGGATGCTTTGTGAAGCTGCTGCATATATACATACATAAATACTCTCTCACATGGACGCATTGTTTAGCTGTTTGAAATTGTATCAGTTCAAGAAAGGATGAAGAATATTTTTGGTTGGATTTAAAACAGACTGGTTCTGATAAGGTGTGCCTGGGCTAAACAATGTGTTTTCACTGGGAAAAAAGGATGGTTCTGAGCAGAGAAAGCATTTCGTTTTGTGTGAAAAGCAGAATTTATGAAGACTGAATGTAGGATGAGATAGATATGCAAAAATGAAATATCGATTTTTTTTCACCGTGTAGCAGAATAAACTACAATCGGATGTGATATTTCATTGCATTATAGCATTGCTTTGTATCACAAAGTACTACTTTTTCTCACAACGGAATTTGCTGTGTGAATACAGTGATTGTTTTTAAAGATAGGATATGGCATCCAAAGACGCTGACATAGATATAAATCAGAAATATATTCATTTCCTTCGGTGTGACAAAATGAGTTGAACTTTGTCCCCGTTTAATAGTAATTCCTCGGTGACACTATTCAGACCTAATAGTTTTTTCTTGTACGGCATCCAATCTTTTAGTACCATGGCACAATTGATCAGGCATTGGACGTCTGATCCAGTATTCAGCAGTGATCCGGGTTCCAGACTCAATTTCATTTGGGGAAGGTTAAAACGGTAGAAGCAGAGCATTGGGTCCTGCAATTCCAGGCCAAGCCCTAGACACAATGGGCATGAATTTACGGCTCCAATGGCAATCATGGATATCTAAACTTGAATCTTTGAAACCATCTAATCTTTCACTTCAATAGCACATGCCCATGAAAACCATTATCTAACTGAGAGAAGTGGTGAACAGAGCGATTCTGGGTAATGCCTAAAACATTTTGGGTATGGTGGGTAAAAGATTGGAAGTAAGGACAAAGCATAAGAAAGCACCAATTTTAAGAATTGACAGTGGTAAGTGCAACATATTTCAGATACAGGATGTGTGCTGAAATAAAAGCAAATTACAGCTAGTCATGGCCTGAAAGACTCAACTGTTGTGAAGATGATAGAAACAATATCTCATGATCAACTGTGTTGACATTACTATAATGACAGACACAAGGACAACCACTGAATGGCACTGCTGTAGCCTTGGAACATATTTGGAATATAGCATCCAATCATAGTCTCTCATGTTCCAAGCTTCCAGCTGTCAATCATAGTTTGAACCACTCCTTCAAAGAAATGACAGATCTGCTGCCCGAAAGGAGAATAGACAACGAATGCCGTTCTACAGGTGTTGCCACTGCGCAAAGCTGCTGATTTCGTATTCCCAAACAGGCACTGAGTCACGCATTTCTAAAATCAAGACGAGGCAATGGCTCAGTACAAGTAAAACAAAGGAATGTGACTGTAGATGGGTCAGTATTCTGTTCGTGTTGTCCGTAGATATCGCGACCATAACCAGAAGCAAAACTCAGATGTCTTGGGATAACCAGAATCCTCAAAGGCACACCTAACAAAGACGAAATAGTCGCCAAAGAAGCCAGCAAAGGGAAAGTTCATAACCAAGACAGGCAGGCCAGGCATCCGGTAAAAGAACGCCTGTGTGAACAGTTAGCTAAAGGAACATGAAATAGCAACAGTCAAGGAAGAACTGTGCTGAAAGCTACTCGCCAGATAATGCAGTACCTTTATTTTCCCATTGTTGTTGAAATTGTATATTTGTACATATTCACTTTGTGGAAGCAATAACAACCGTTTGGAATGATTTTGAATTTTCTTACCAGTGACAAGCCGTTTTTGTTACAACCTACTCCAGTACGTAGCAGATGGCGTTTTCACAACTAACCTGCCAGTCTACAATGACCCGTGTAGAATGTGTGACGTCATTCCCTTTTTGAATGCAAAGCTCATTCTCAACCTATTCTCTAAACACCTATTAAATCAAGTCTCTGTATCCTTCACTGCAATATTATATTTGTTGTGCTTACACACACACTTTAATCAGCTAGAAGCCTAATTGATTTCAGTTTAATCGTTCTTCAGTCTAAAATTTCAACTGACGCTAAGCTTACGTCATTTTGTCTCGTCACACACCACTCCATAACTAGCATAGCTGTACGCGATTGGGTGAGCTGACATCCGTGTTCCTGACGCAGCGTATTAATATCTCTTTTGTCGGATCAGTAAACTACAAGTATTACATACTGACAGAATCGTCACAATTCCATCTTTAAATCTGTTCCACTTATGTTTGCCTACGTTAAACTGATTTAACGCAGTTTGTAATTTTCCGCGATGAGCTCGTTAAAACTGACCCTTTTCAGGTGACTTAAATTAAGATTATAAATTCATCTTAAATAATCAACACTTCATTTTATACTCATTAGAAAGTAGGTGTTGAGCTCTTTCTTTTGCGACCTATCTGACGTAAATCGGTTCAGGGATCATTTAGAAATCTATTACTGAACACCTTGTAACTAACACTGCTAAGCAAATTTAGGTGGTTTTGAGCGGATCTGTTTCACAACACACGCGATTGTCTTTGCAGTCCACTTAACTTGCATTAATAGACGGAGTGGGTGATCTGGTGTCACTTTCTACCTGGTCAGTCATCTGACTAGAGCTGCTCTCTCTCTCTTGCCATGTTGCAAGTAGTGTGTGTGTGTGTGTGTGTGTGTGTGTGTGCGTTGTCCCAGAGGCTGACATCTCGCTATGTATCACTGTAAGTACCCCATTCAGAATGTGTTGATGATTTGTAAATTGTATTCTTTGACACAGTACTTGTGTTCATGTGAGTATGTTGATATTGCTTTGTTCAGTTATTGCATTGACATGTAGTCACAGCTTGGCTATGATTGATCTAGAAAATTGCCATGTTGTCATATGCTCCTAGCAGTATTCCATTTAATTCTTCTTAACGTCACAGTCAATGACGTCTCTGGACCCTAATAGTTTGTTTGAGGATGTTGTAGTGAATGCATATGACGCGTTCTTTCTCATTTGCTGTCACTGATGAAGGTTATGTTCCTTATCTTGCTGAAGCTTGGGGGGAGGAAATTTAAATGTTGAGCACAAGCTTAGCTATGTTGATATTTGGCTTTGATGAAAGGGATAGCTTGTGTAGGTTCATTCACCACTTAATGGTTAAGCCTTGAGTTCTTCCAACCTTTGTGAAATGATTACTATCTGTTCTATCAGCTTGCAAGTATAATCTCAGAGCCACTGATTCTATTATCTTGTTTATTATGCATGTATTATTTTACATGCATGTATTATTTTTTTGCTGATATCTGTTATGATGCTACAGTGTTTCACTGATTCTCAGTACTCTAAGATGTGTGTAGTATTCTGTCGCAATTACGAGATAGCGTTGGATTAATGTCAGTTATTGGTTAAAACCAACTGATATGTATCAGTCTGTTAATTGTAATTTAGTTATCATGCTCTCTCCTATATGGCTTACTCCAGTATAGTGCAACATGATAACCTGATTCATTTGAGTCACTTTGACACAGTATAAGCTTTACCTAATCTATACTATCAGTGTACTTTCACTAAATCAACTTAGCTTTAACCCCTTTAACTGCACTGTTTAAATGTGTTAGAAATGTCATTTGCTGTCAGTGTTTGGTCTTCACACATATGCATTATTTTTCGTGATGTTGTTGCTTATCCCAAACCGAGTGATAGTCTTAACATGTAATATGTATACTTATGCTTTACTACTCACTTGTGCTGACAGGTTGTGTTTAATGACATGTTTCTGTTGTGTCCTTATCAGTTCACTGTTTTCTCTGTTCTCTTCTTCTTATAACTATTGTAAATAAAACAATAGAAAACCCATTTGTGACTGGTCTGTATATGTTCCCGGCCTGTGTGTGGGGATTCTTGTCTATCTTTTAATTCCAGGAAATCATCATTCAGTTAGTTCTTTTGTACCATACCCCTTTTATAATAATAATACCACTCCGGTACACGGCTACACATATTTTACCAATGAGATTAGAAAGATTTGTTTTAACAAACAAAAAACACACCACTATCATGGCATGAAAAGAGTCTTGAGTCTTGACATATCTATTGATCAGGCCTTTAACATGTATCAAGAGAGATTAACACAACAGCATGAAAAGAAGTCGATGGTCCGACCACCTGGGGCACACCACTCTTCCTCAGTGCTGATAGATCCACACTTCACCAACAGAGAGAACATTCTCGAAAGATGGGCTGAACACTTCGACAACGTACTGAAACGTCGTTCTGATCAGCTGCTTCAAGTTCTAGTCAATGAGACACTGGGGAACACCAGTTTTTGAAGAAATTCAGAAAGCAGTTCATCTACTATCCTGAGGCAAAGCACCTGACTCAGACTCCATTCTAGAATAAGTCTACAATGAATGTGGCACAGCTCTTGTGAAGACACACCATCGGCTGTTACACATCATATGACAGCTTGAGACAGTTCCAGCACTCCAAGACGCCTCCATTGTATACCTCTCCAAACACAAAGGAAATCCTCAGCCTGCAACAAACATCATGGGATTTTCCTGCTGCCCATTGCATGAAAGACTCCAGCTGGAGTTCTGCTCAACTGGCTCATTGTTCATCAAGAACAAGGTCTACCAGAGAGGGAGTATGGCTGTCAAGAAGAACGTGGGACTATCAACATGATTTTAGCTGTGAGACAGCTTCAAAGAGAAGTGTCAGGAACAGACTACTGATCCTCACTTCATTTATGTTTATTTGACCAAGGCCTGTGATACTATTGGCAGAGATGGCCTCTGGAAAATCGTGGCAAGGTACGGGTGTTAAAAAAATCCATTGCTAGTGTATGACAGCCACACGACAGCATGCTGGCCAGAGAGACAATGGAGAAACATTGGAGCCTTTCACTGTCTGAGCTGGGTTGTGTCCTTACTCCCACCCTCATGTTCCAGCTGTGCAGAAGTATGTCTTCAGAGACGTGGACATGTATATCAACATCAGTTACTGCAATGATGACTCGTTTTAACCTCAGAGGCTTCAAACAAGCACTGAGGTTACGACAGACACAACCAATGACTTCCTGTTTGTCAGTGACTGAAATGAAATGAAATGAAATTATGGTGCTTAGAGCCTCGCCGACCACTAAGGCCATCTCAAGGCTATCGCCGCGTCAATTACTACTACAAGGCTAAAAAAAACAACCAATTAAAACGAGTCACCACTTCAAACTTTCCACTCCAAAGTTAAAAAAAAAAACTTCCATAGTTTAAAACCTTCAAATCTGGTTAAAAAGGTTCACTTCTTTTAAGAAGTCCATCAGCGCCCACGGAGGGACATCACGAAACAAAGTCTTCAAAGAAACCGCCGTGTAATGTCTGCGTCTAACGTCATGCAGATCCCAACAGTCAAGGAGCACGTGTTTCACGGTGAGAGGCTCGTCACAGGGAACGCATCGAGGGGCCTCCTCCCCCTTCAACAAGTAAGAATGAGTAAAAAAAGTGTGCCCCGTACGCAGTCTGCACAGCACAGATTCCTCCTTTCTGTTCTTCACCCCCGAAGGGAGGGTCTCCCCCAGGTCCGGACGGATCTGGAAGAGCTTGTTGTCCATCTGGGTGTTCCACTTCTCTTGCCAAAGATCCTTAACGTAAGTATTGACCTTCCGCTTCATGTCTGTATAGGGTACCAAGGATCTGGACAATTCTTTCTTTACAGCGTTCCTGGCCAGCAGGTCCGCCCTTTCGTTACCACGAATGCCAACATGTCCGGGAACCCAGGCCAACACAACCTCGTATCCTTTCTTCGTTGCGAGAGTAAAAGTTTCATAAAATTCCAGCAGTTTGGGATGAGTGATATTCCTGCAGGCGATCGCCTCCAGGGCTGATAAGGAGTCGGAAAAGATCATGAATCTCTTCTGTTTGGAAGAGAGAACCATTTTTAACCCCAGGACCAGTGCGGTCAGTTCCGCGGTGTATACCGAGCTGTCAGACAGGATGTGTTCCGTTGAGGGCCGGTCAGGAAAGGCGGGACAGAACGCAGATGCGGCGACTCCGTCCTCTGACTTGGAACCGTCAGTGAAGATGCCTTGAAAGGTGGGGAATTTGTGGCACAGTTCCGAAAAGTAGGTTCTGTAGGCCAGAGAACTGGTGGTGTCCTTACGGTACGAGGCCAGATCGAATCGGACCTCAGGTGTTGTAAAGGTCCACGGGGGGCTGTCAGGGAACTTAGAGAAATCTGAGATGCCACCGACATCCAGATCGGCATTTTCCAAGTGCGGCTGAATGCGGAGTCCGAGAGGAGGTATGCAGTTTGGGTTGTCTGTAAATTTCTTATCGAAAGGGTTGTTGAATACAGCATCGTAAGCAGGGTTTGTAGGTTCCGAAAACAATTTCAAATAATAGTTCAGGGTCAGCTTCAGTCTGCGGTTGGAAAGAGGCGGTTCCCCCGCCTCTGCATACAGGCTGTGCACAGGGGTGGTGCGGAAAGCACCTAAGCTGAGACGGAGCCCTTGGTGGTGTACAGGGTCCAACAGTTTCAGGTAGGACGGTCTGGCCGAGCCGTATACAACACTTCCATAATCCAGTTTGGACCGGACCAGGGCTCTGTAGAGGTGCAAGAGAGTCCTCTTATCAGCACCCCAGTTCGTGTGTGCCACAACTCGGATGATGTTCAGGGCTTTTAGGCAAGATATTTTCAGCTGTTTAATGTGGCTGAGAAAATTCAGCTTCTGATCGAAGACCACCCCTAGAAATCTGGCTTCCTTGACCGCCGGGATGGTGGATGTTCCCAGACGGATTTCAGGGTCCTGATAGAATTGGCGAAAATTATGAAAGTGGATGCATTCAGTTTTGGAGGACGAAAATGTGAAGCCATTCTCCTCTGCCCAACACTGGATTTTGTTGACGCAGAGCTGAAGCCGTCGCTGGATGCTGGCGTACGTGCTGCCGGTTGCATATAAAGCAAAATCATCCACGAACAGCGAGCTGTCCGATCCTTTCTGAACGGATTGAACGATGTCATTAATTTTGATGCTGAACAGAGCCGGCGACAGGATGCTCCCCTGCGGGACACCCAGCTCCTGCTCGTGAATGTCGGACAGGGTGGTGCCGACTCTCACCTGGAATTGTCTGTCTTGTAAAAAATTGTGGATAAACTGAGGCAGGTGTCCTCGGAAGCCGAGCTTGTGCAAGTCGGAAAGAATACCAAATTTCCACGTGGTATCGTAAGCTTTCTCCAGGTCAAAAAATATGGCCACCACATGTTGTTTGTTGACGAAAGCATTTCTTATCGTGGTTTCCAGACGAACCAGATGGTCAACGGTAGAGCGATGCTTGCGGAAACCGCACTGTTCCTTCGCCAGAAGGCCGTCGGTCTCTAGTTTCCACATCAGTCTACCGTTGACCATCTTCTCCATCAGTTTGCAGACGCAGCTGGTCAATGCAATTGGGCGGTAGTTGGAGGGGTTCGAGGGGTCTTTTCCCGGTTTCGGCAGCGGGATTATGAGGGCTTTCCGCCAGGAGGGTGGAAAGAAGCCTGTGACCCAGATGTGGTTATAAACTTTAAGCAGGGTGTCCAGACAGGTTTGGGGAAGGTGCTTTAGGAGTTTATAATGGACTTCGTCCATTCCTGGACAGGAATCCGTACAGGTCTGAAGGGCAGATTTAAGTTCGTTCATTGTGAAAGGAAGGTTGTAATTCTCTGTGTTGTCGGAAAAGAAGTTACATGGTGTTTTTTCTGACAGGTTTTTGGTTTTAAGAAAGCGAGCAGATTTGTTAGCAGATCTCGAGTTCTGTTCTATTGTGGAGGCAAGCAAATTGGCAACTGCTTTCTTCTCTGTGACCAGAGCGTCTGAAAGTTTAAGATGGTGGAAGGTCGGGCATGCGTTTTTGCCCTTAATTCTTTTTAAAACCCTCCACACTTTCTTCTTGGGTGTGTTGGAGGTTAAGGAAGAGCAGAAATCTCTCCAAGACTTCCTCTGGCTCTTTTTAAAAACATACCTGGCTTTCGCCCTCAGCTGTTGATGGGTTCGAACGCTATCGGACTCCGGTCTCCGAAAGACGCGTCGCTGCGCTCTCTTCCGAGACTTGCGGGCCTCCCGACATTCCGCATTGAACCAGGGCGTTCTAGGGACCTGAGGCTTGGAGGTAGACGATGGGACTGCTGCTTTGGCGCAATCTAAAACGATCCGAGTCAGAGCGTCAGCAGGGTCCTTGCTTTTCAATACTGTTTCTTCCTGCAGCTCCGCTCTTATCTTGGTGGTAAAAAAACTCCAGTCTGCTTTGTCGTAGTACAGGCGGTCAGGCAGAGAGTCACCTTCTCCATCTGTGGGGCGGAGGACGACAGGAAAGTGGTCACTCCCGTGCAGATCGTCGTGCACTTTCCACTCGTAGTCCAGGACCAACGATGGATCGCAGACCGACAGATCTAAACACGAGAGCTTTCCAGAGGACAGATGCAGGTAAGTGGGAGACTTGTCGTTAAGACAGCACAAGTCCATGTCAGAGAGAAGGTTTTCTAAGAGAAGACCTCGGGCTGATGTCATCTCACTTCCCCAGAGCGGGGAGTGTCCGTTGAAGTCGCCCAACAGTAAAAACGGACGTGGGAGCTGGTCGACCAGGTTCATGAGGTCCTGCCTCAGAACACGGACGGAAGGGGGAAGGTAGAGAGAGCAGACAGTGATGGTTTTCTCGAGCGTGACTCTGACTGCCACCGCCTGTAAAGGGGTGCTTAAAAGAACTGTACTGTATAAAAGGGACTTTCGAATAAAAAGAGCGACACCTCCCGTCAACCCCTCTTGCTTCGGTTGAGCGGGTTTAAAAACGGAGTTAAAACCAGAGAGAGATAAAACCTTGCCATCTCTTTGCAGAGTCTCCTGCAGTGCCAGCACTGAAGGTTTCAAAGCACGACAAAGCAGCTGGAGTTCCTGGAAGTTGGCATAGAATCCCCGGATATTCCAGTGGATCACTGCCATTAAAAAGGTTTTTTTTTAAAAAAAGAATAAATAAAGCAGCAGCCTATTCCATCGCTACCCCCTGCTCCTCCACTTGCGGTGGCTCAAGGTCCGCCAGGATGGAATATTTGTTTTTTGACATAAATTTTTCGGGTTCCGACCGGGTCGGAATATCCACCACCTCGGCCCCTCCCGATCCCGCCGTGGCTGCAGCCCTCCCCTCCTTGAGTTTTGGAGGTGCGGGGGGCTTCCGGCCACTTCCGCCAGCCCGAGGGCCAGGCAGACGAGAGGCGGGGCGAGGGGGGACCGGGGGGTGGGGTGGGGCGGGAGGCGGACAACGTGCCTCCGCCCGAGGCTTTTCTCTCCCGCCCAGCAGCCCCTGAGGACTGCCGCGCAGGATGGGAAGGGGTGGACACAGCGCCTCCACCCAAGGCCAACGGTTCCGACGAGGCAGTTAAGTCGTCCGTCTGCGTTCCTGTGGACGTCGTCTGGACCGCGACGTCCACCGTCCCGGATCTGACGACAGAGGCATACGACGCCCTAGGCGACGCGGCCTCCACCTGTTTCCTTGCCTCAAAGAAGGAAATTTTCTGTTCTGTCTTGACTTTCTGAATTTGTTTTTCTTTCTTCCAGGCGGGGCAGTCCTTCGATGAGGACGGGTGGCCACCTCCGCAGTTCGCACACAGGGCTGCACTGACGCAATCGCCCTGGTGCACCGCCTTCGAACAGGTGCCACACGCCTCTTCCTCCTTACATCTGTCTCTCACGTGTCCGAATTTCTGACACTTAAAGCATCTCAGAGGGGACGGTACGTACAGGCTGACATTAACTAGCAGGTATCCGACCCGAATGTCCTTGGGGACATCCGGGCAGCAGAAGGTGAGGAAGAAAGTGTTGGTCGGGACTCTGTCCTACCCCTTCCTCACTGTCACCCTGTACACATCGGTCACTCCCTGAGAGGACAGTTCGCTCTTGATCTCGGCCTCAGACACACCTTTCAACTCCGGGCATCTGATGACTCCCTTTGAGCAGTTGAGACCTTTGTGAGGGGAAATCTTCACTGCCCTATCCACGAAAGTGGTCGCCTTGAGAAGGAGCTGTGTCTGTCTTTTGGATTCTGTCTGTACTAAAAACGCTCCGCTCCTCAGCCTCTTGATGGATCTGAGCGATCCTGCCAGACACTGAAAGCCCTTCTGGACAGCGAAGGGGCTGAGAGCCGACAAGGGCTTGTCGTCATCAGCGCCCTCCATCACTAGCCACGATGGCCAAAAACCAGAGGTCTCGACGACCTCCGACTCAGAGTCTGAGTCGTCCGTTCCCTGTCGTCGTCTTTTTCCGAGTTTGGGG
This sequence comes from Babylonia areolata, assembly GCF_041734735.1. Taxonomy (NCBI): domain Eukaryota; kingdom Metazoa; phylum Mollusca; class Gastropoda; order Neogastropoda; family Buccinidae; genus Babylonia; species Babylonia areolata. The sequence goes on from NC_134908.1 coordinate 14,567,864, forward strand.
GGGTGTATTTGTTTAGGATTCATGTTGAAAGAAAAATGTGAATTCATCCCTCCCTTACCCACCCACCATGGGGTCCAACTTAGGGGCCAGGGTCAAGGGAACACCAGCTTGACCCCTTCCAGGTTTCGGGAGGGATATACAACCAGCAGCCCAGCTCCAACGTGCTCCCCCCCGATCATGCCCAGCTCCCGGGGACAGAGAGCCGAGCACTACGGGGGTTACCTTCGTCAGCCACTAAACTGCCAGTCTTGACCCAGCCCCACGAAGGGGTAGCCGATTGACACACACGGGCCAATGTGTGCCGTCTGTCTTAGGAGAGGTCCGAGCCAAAGGGATGTGTTGAGAGCAGCGTGCTCTCTCAATCCCCAGGATCTCATTCCCCTCCATCACAGGTCGCGCCGCACGGCAAACACGGCGGGCCTAAAGAAGGCCGCAGAGAAAAAAAGAATGTGGAAAAGAAGGCTTGATGGGGAGCTGAGGACAGAAAAGAGGCGGTAAAAAGAAGAACAAAGAATAGCGAAAGGGACAGTGGGTCACGTTTAGTTTGGGCCTCACTCACGACCTGTTCGGCATGGGAAGCCCTATCAGGGGCATCAGTACAAAACCACCACTTATTCAGCCCTAACACCTACGATGGCTATGTAGGCTGTCAATTAAGACCTGGGACCAGAGCACCAAGCCCCAAGAAGCACTGATGCCCCCGCCGACATAGCTCGCTCGATCACTGGCCACTAAGCCTCCCGACCACGACAAGGTAGTGACCCTCCCGGGAGTGGGTCAGGAGAACACCAGCCTGACCCCCTCCAGGTTTCGGGAGGTTGTCAGTGACTGTCCCACAGTGCTGCCTCAGAGGTCACCATGTGACACACTATCGACAAGCTCCCTGTGGCATGCAGCAAGTTTGTCCTCACGATCAAAACAAAGAAGACATAAATTACGCACCAGACAGCTCCAGGGAAAGCTGTACTTTGTGAACGCAACATCATCATCAACAAGCAATGACTGAATGCAGAACACCTGTTCACCTACAATGGCAGCACACGTTCCACCAAAGTCATCAATAATGAGGTGAATCGCAAAAGCAAGTGCTGCATTAGGCAGGCTACTCAAGAATACGAGGAACAGGGGAGTATTTCTACAGAGACAAAGATCAAGGTGTACCACCCCACAGTTTTCACCACAATTCTCCATGGCTGTGCATCGTGCCTGGTCCATCAACGTCATGCAAGAAAGCTGAACCATGCACCTGCCACATGCCTAAAGAAAACTTCTTGGTTTCAAGTCGCAAGATGAGATTGATTGATTGATTGATATGGATACTTATATAGCTCCTATCCTCGGTCGGAGACCAGGCTCTAAGCGCTTTACAAACACGGGGTCATTTACTCAACAGGCTGCCTACCTGGGTAGAGCCGACTGATGGTTGCCATTGGGCGCTCATCATTCGTTTCCTGTGTCATTCAATCAGGTTTCAGGCACACACACATACACACTTAGACAAACATCTAACATTTTACGTGCATGACCGTTTTGTTTATTTACCAGGCCATATAGGCAGCTATACTCCGTTTTCGGGGGATGCATACTGGGATATCCATATAGGCAGCCATACTCTTTTCATAACCCGCCGAACGCTGACATGGATTACAGGACATTTAACGTGCGTGTTTGATCTTCTGCGTACGTATACACACGAAGGGGGTTCAGGCACTAGCAAGTCTGCACATATGTTGAACTGAGAGATCGGAAAATTCTCCACCCTTTACCCACCAGGCGCCGTCACCGAGATTCGAACCCGTGATCCTCAGATTGGAAGTCTAACGCTTTAACAAAAATCTCAAAATAGCACAACACAAATTGGCGGGGTGTTGGGGGAGAGGTATGGATATTTCTTCTTCTTCTTCTTCCCAAGGATTTGACCAGTATGTTCTCAGATGTCTGCTTCTTTTTTAAGATGTGGTAAAGGATACGTCATGGAAAAGTCTGCACACTTTGACACTCTCTTTCACGCTGATGCCTCCATGGAAATCTTTCTTCTTTTTCTACTTCTTCTTTGTCTGTCCCATCTTCCGAGTTGTCCAAGTGGCATTATACCCATTGCAGGCCTCTTGAGGCACACATCTATCCGTGGAACTGTCACGTATTTAATTGTGTAAGCTTCTGCCATGGTGGTAATTACATGGTTTGTAATTTTAAAACAGAAGGTGAAGATGAACAGGGCGAAAGGCGTTCCTGGCTCAACAGCAGTAACCATTGCCATGGACATCATTCGATCTGTGACCGATGCTATAAATTTGTTGAAAACCAAGAAGAATTTGTTGATGAAAAAGCACATTACAAAGGTTATTTAGACAATCCCTGTAAATCACGTGGAGGCAGGCTGGGAACGCCGAAGTGTGTTACTGATTGGTTCCAAATGATTGAAAATAAAGCAGAGCGAACTTATTATTGGACTGATTTGTTCATTGGAGACATGACTTTGCCAAATATATATGCACACTCTGTGGTTCACGAAGATAGAACAGTCGTTCATAACTTCATTAATTTATGTAGCATTTCTCTTTACAATTCTCCTATTTCATGCTTTTTGTTGTTGCAAACCAGTCAGTCTTGTTTTCTACATGTGCCATGTGAAAATCCCACATTTATTTCAAAAGTGAGCCATGGGGTAGTTTGTGAATTCACACAAAATAACACAGAGACACACATTTATCACACAGAGGGAATATCCTCGACCAACAGAAAGATTTGGCTGTTTGGGGGACAGCATCATGTATGCTTCGATGGTGAATTAACTCATTCTTTTTTTATGTGTGGCTCTAACCAGCATACAGTCTGTGGCGAAGAATACACAAAGACTTGCAATTTTTCTGATCATTTGTCAAACATCAACAAGTCTGACTCATCAGATCGTCAAGTTTTTATCAACAATATATTTGTGTGTGAAGATGGTTTCGAAATGATATCATACACTTTGGTGTGTGACTTCATAAACGATTGTAGGGACAGGAGCGACGAATCATTTTGTACACACCATCCTTGTATCAATGCATTCAGATGTGCCAGTAGTCAGTGTGTGTCATATGACCGGGTATGCGATCGAGTGTTCCATTGTGTGGATGAGTCAGATGAACAGAACTGTCCTATATATAGACAGACAGACTACGATAGACAACTAAGTCCACCTCCAGCTCTTGTTAAATTTGACGGCGTCAGATACTTCATCTCAACTCCATTGAATACTAGTGACCTATGTCCTGACAGCCACTATCGCTGTCCTGGTGAGATCAATAACTGCCTGCCTGTATATACACGGTGCAATGGAATGTACGACTGTAGTGAGCACGAGGATGAAGAGGGGTGTGAACAACTGAAATGTCCAGGACTTTTTCGATGCAGACATTCAACAACATGTCTGCATAGTGACCACATGTGTGATGGTTGGCCTCACTGCCCTATGAGTGATGATGAATTATCATGTGACGTGACCTGTCCTGCAGACTGTCTATGTCAAGGTCATTCCTTTATGTGTTCACAGCCTTTCTCCACAGCATTCTTCCCTCACCTCCGCTACCTGGATGCTACAGGTTCAGGTATGACACTGACTGATGTGATTAACAACACCCTTCTTATTGCTGTTGTTTTTACACACTGTTCTATAACCAGACTTCCACAAGTAAAGTTAGTAAACATGAAGTCACTTGACCTCAGTAATAACAAACTACAAAATATCAACATGACTTATTTTCTTGGGCTACAAAATTTGCAAATACTCTCCCTGTCCAACAATCCCCTTACCTCACTCCACACTGGCCTCTCACCTGTTAACCAGCACAGTACACTCACAGTGCTGGATCTGTCCCACACCATGCTGACAGTGTTTGACTCAAAGGTCCTGTCACTATTTCGTCACATGGAGAAACTAAATTTGACGTTTACTTCCATTCACACAATCAGCACAGCTGGGTTTCGCTTCACGCCACAATTAACTGAACTCTACATGGATGGCAGTCCCGTTAAAATCTTTCCACATGACATATTTAAAGCCGTTTCAAAAATCCACTTAATATCCACACAAAACTACAAACTTTGCTGCAAGGAAATACTTCCCCAGAACTTTGACGATGCTAATTCGGCTTGTATTGCACCAAAAGATGAAATTTCTTCATGTAAAGATCTGTTGCAGTCATGGACGTACCGTGGGTTTCTGTGGATGGTTGCCTGTCTCTCAGTTAGTGGCAACGTTGTTTGCTTCTGTGCTCGTATGTTTGTGAGGAGCATGACGTCTCCAAGTGGATTCAGCGTGTTTGTCGTTAGCCTAACCATGGCTGATTTTCTGATGGGTGTGTACGTTGTTATAATTGGAGTGGCTGATGAACGGTTCCGTGGGCAATACCTTCACAATGATGACGCATGGAAAAACAGTGTGGCATGTAAGGCAGCTGGCGTTTTGTCTCTTTTGTCTAGTGAGGTATCAGCATTTAGTATCTTGCTTATTACACTGGATCGTTTTATTGTCCTTCGTTTTCCTTTCAGCACCAATAAGTTTGAGAGAACATCAGCAGCAGTGGCTTGTCTGTGTACTTGGTTGGTTGGTTGCTTTATAGCCTTGGTACCGTTACTTCCAATCACATCACATTGGGAATTCTACAGCCAGACAAGTATTTGTATCCCTTTACCTGTCACAAGACGGAATTTCAAAGGAAAAATATATTCTCTCAGTATTTTAATCTATCTCAATTTTATTCTATTCTTATTTATTTGTGTTGGTCAGGCGTTCATTTATTGGTCAATACACGACAGTGCTCTGAAAACTAATTCTTCTAAAGTGTCACAGGACATGACTATAGCTCGTCGGCTGATCACGATTGCAGTGTCAGATTTGATGTGCTGGTTTCCCATTGGTTTATGTGGGATGCTGGCATTAGCAGGAACTGCTATTCCCGTAGAAGTAAACGTGGCCCTGGCTGTATTTGTTTTACCCATAAACTCTGCTGTCAATCCTTTCATGTACACGTTCAACACTGTGGCTGAAAAGAGAAGGAAAGCTAATGAATCTGAGCTTCGTACATGGCTGGAATCCCATTCTGAACTGATCGAAAATCAAAATACTAGCTGAATGCCAGAGAGAACATACCCAGAGTTGATTTCCCACATGACCAAGCCAGTCCCACTGCTCACGTCCTGCTTAGAGTCAGGGCCACTTTCCAATGATCAGGGATTTCGTCCCCAGCATTTGTAGAAAGGTAGGAAGATAGAGGCAGGGAGAAAGGCTCTAACTCCGGATTTCTTTGAACAGCAGCATCCTCAGGACTCATGGAAGCATGTCTGTGTGAAGGCCTGACTCAATAACAACACGAAACGGAGTGGAGAAATCCTGCTGAAGCTGAAGGATGGATGGAACATTTATCACTCAGTCCCCACTTGAAAATACCTCAGGGAATGAAGAAGCAGGCTGACTAAGGGATTCAAATGGAACAGTGACACTAGATTCAGGGCTTGCAGACAGAACTGGACATCTGACTTTCCCTTTCTGGAAAACAAATTTGTAGATTGGGACTCCTATATTTTCCTTTTTAAGTATCACGCCTGTATTTTGGTTCACAATGCTTCAGACATATCCTTTCTCTTAGACTAGGGAGGAATTGAAAGTGAACAGTGTTTCAATTAGTCATCATTTACAGCAGAAAATGGTGTGTGGTCCATATCCATTTCAGCTCCACAACCAAGGAGTCTGGCAAGCACAAAGTCAGACCCAGGGTGTGCACATAAAAGACCACCGTACATCAGCACTCACAGCTCTGAGGGAAGGGGAGGGGAAAGACTGAAGTTGCAAGGAAACAGATCTCTCTGCACTAAGTGAGAACCTTGTCTTTTGATGATCTTTCAGTGAAAACATCCTCAGAACATCCGCAAAATATCACATCTCTCTCCCTCGATATGCTCGGTTTATGTGTGCATGCACGTGCATTTTCAATGTATGTGGGAATGTGAGTACATATCATGTGCATGTATTGACACAAAACGTGAAAAAATCTTTAACAAAAAAATAATGTGATATATTTTCAAAACTGGCCCAGTTCAGGACTAGTACAAATGAAAGACATAATACAACAAAATGAAAACTGATTCTAACCCTGAAAGAAGAATCGAATCTAAAAGGCAAGCTAACCACACGACAGCAGGTTAGATCGTTTTGACCACTGCTCCAGTCTCTCAACTTCCTCTCACAGTTATGTCAGTCAGGAGCCAAAATAAAGCTGACCCTCTCTCACAGTCAGTCAGGAGTCAAAATAAAGCTGACGCTCTCTCACAGTTATGTCAGTCAGGAGTCAAAATAAAGCTGACGCTCTCTCACAGTTAGTCAGTCAGGAGTCAAAATAAAGCTGACCATCTCTCACAGCTATGTCAGTCAGGAGTCAAAATAAAGCTGACCATCTCTCACAGCTATGTCAGTCAGGAGTCAAAATAAAGCTGACCATCTCTCACAGCTATGTCAGTCAGGAGTCAAAATAAAGCTGACCATCTCTCACAGTTAGTCAGTCAGGAGTCAAAATAAAGCTGACGCTCTCTCACAGCTATGTCAGTCAGCAGTCAAAATAAAGCTGACGCTCTCTCACAGTTATGTCAGTCAGGAGTCAAAATAAAGCTGACCCTCTCTCACAGCAGTCAGTCAGGAGTCAAAATAAAGCTGACCATCTCTCACAGTTATGTCAGTCAGGAGTCAAAATAAAGCTGACCCTCTCTCACAGTTATGTCAGTCAGGAGTCAAAATAAAGCTGACCATCTCTCACAGTTATGTCAGTCAGGAGTCAAAATAAAGCTGACCATCTCTCACAGTTATGTCAGTCAGGAGTCAAAATAAAGCTGACCATCTCTCACAGTTATGTCAGTCAGGAGTCAAAATAAAGCTGACCATCTCTCACAGTTATGTCAGTCAGGAGTCAAAATAAAGCTGACCCTCTCTCACAGCTATTTCTGTCCATTCTGATTGCTCAGACTGGTTTTCAGCATGGGGATTCTCTGTCAACTCTTCAGCAGCAGAAATCACAGATTTGGTGGTGGATGTTATGACAGACTGCCAGTCAGAGAGAAAGGCACTGTTACGAAAGGAAGTGGTTGCTGGTCTGTCCACCAGTGTGCATGGTTCTGAATGAACACTTCCTTCATGCAGATTGGAAACTCACTATGCACACAGTCTTTCATGTTGCACATTGTGTTGAAAATGTGGAACACTGCCCTGTACGATATCAGTGTTAAGATACTGACCCACGTAACGAACACTAAGATATCGAGCCCCCTTTGAACTTGCCACTGCACGTTCATGGTTTGTGTGACAGCTTTTATGGTTTGACCCATTCCAAAACATGTTTCACTACTTCAGTACAAACATACCGATTACGTTCCTGTAATACTCGATGTTACTGCCAACGATAACTAAGATAATTCATAATTAGTATTTGAAAAGAAAATAATTCTGCAAGTGTAATTAATCAAAAGGCTCTCTGATCAAGTGTGGTTCTAAAGAAGGGTGCTCCCACTTCCATGAACAAGAGAGAGAGACAGAGACAGACAGACACAGAGAGAGACTGAGACAAAGACAGAGAGAGAGAGGCATGAAGCATGTTGATATCATATTGCAAGAATGTGTCATATGATTATCCTTGATACTCTCTCTCTCTCTCTATCTCTTTCCTTCTCTCTCTCTCACAGCAGCAAGAGGACACAATGAAACAAGGAGGCAGACTGATACAGCAAGAGGACACGCTGAAACAACAAGGATCAGACTGCAACAACAGGGGGACACACTTAGCAACATAGAACAAATGAACGCTTTTCTGAAGGGGAATGTAGAGCATCTGTGCAAAGAACATGCAGACTCGGCTTGATAGCAACAAAACAACAATCATATCACTGTATGAAAAGCACGATCAAACGAATGAAACTCTTAGACATGCAAGTTGAAGCATATCATCTGGAGGGCTTCTCTAGACGAAATAATGTGAAAGTTTTCAGCATCCCCAAAGTAGATGAACCAGAGGACTACACAGCTTGTGCTGATGAGGTTCAGCAGACACTGTGCCACTACGTGTCAAAGGCGGACTGTAAAGACAGAGATCTGACTGAAAGGGCGCCCAGACTGGGCAAACAATCCTCAAAACCCCCACCCCCACCCCATCATTGCTAAGTGTTTTAGGTGGGGAGACGTGACGTGCTTGATGAAGGATCATGACGCTAGAGCTAGCATGCAGAAGGATGGGCTCCGTGTGGCTCAAGACCTGACCAGACGTCAGTCCAGGCAGGTGAGGGAACTCCGGGAAGCTGGCCAGAGCGGGTACCTTGCCAGAGGTCAACACAGACACGGCGTGTCTGCACAACGTGTACGGCCGTCACACAGCACAGCAGCGAGCCAGCCAATCGCTGACCACGCACACAGTGGGAGTGTCTCCTCTCCTGCACCTGATGTCACTGACTCACGCACGGTACCCGATAGCGATGCTGAAGTACCCGAAGAGTGTAAGCAGTGAACCAGGTCAATGACAGCCAGTGAGTGGCAAGAGGTGGGAGCGCGGGGCGTGTTGCACGTGCTGCACGTGACACCACCCTCACACTTCCACTCACAGGGAACAAGGGTCATATCAAAACCGGCATGTGAACCTGCATACACGAGACGTTACTGAAACGAACACACCGAGGGACACAGAAACATTCAGTTACAACACACATCTCTCTGGTTAAAAATAACACTGTCTTTTTGTTCGTGGAACATTAGTGGTCTTTCATCAAAACTTTTGGACCTGACCTCATTAACCATATAACATCATCTGATGTTAGTAGTATATTGGAAGCCTTTCCATCTGTTTCCTTTCACTTAATTCCTGCATTTGTTTTTAATACTTGAATCAGTCTCTCTTCTTGTTGCTGGCATTGCCACAGTGTGTTCAAGGTCCACAGGTAGAGAAGTGGGTTCAGAGCAGAGTTGAAAGGCAACACAAACACAACCATGGTGTCATGGATCTGATCGAAGCCAGCAAAACCATATGAGCTCAACACCATCACCAGTCCAAATGTCATCCAGGAAACAGCATCTGTTACAGCCACCTTTCTTATAACGTGCACTGATGAATACACCGGCCTCTGTGACGGGCAGAGAGTTATTCTGTACTTTGGAGTTTTCGTGTAGATGACAGCTTGGCCACCTACAATCATCAGACAAAACATAAAATTGATTACCACAATAACTGTGAACCATTTGAAGTCATGTCTTGAAAGATAGTGATCAAATAAAGCCAGACGACATAGACCAGACTGACCATGGAGGCCCCAGTGGGACAGGCCAGGAAGAAATGGAACTGTTGCTATCAAAATCCCAACAATCCACACACAGCACGCAGCTGGTAAACGTAATCTCCTGCCATCTTTCGAGAAACAAAGTACAGAAATGTGATATAAAGTGATAAACCAAATTGTCAGTTCTGACACTGTACTGGATAGAGAGAAAAGAAACCCAGCCAGCTTGCAAGTAATATTATCAGTCCATGCTTTTTCACTGTGGATGTATTTTCCATCATATATGTCGTTTGCTACAACGATAATACTAACGTGGCTTCCCATACACATGTCAGCAAAATGCAAATGGGTGACAGCTCTGACAGAACTGCTTCCAGTCACTTTTTTCACAGCACGTGAAATTAGTACACACACCAGATTGCCTGTCATGGCAGAAACGCTAACCAGCCAAAAGAAAATCCTGTACAGTTCAGTTGGCAGCAGTGATGTACACGAACGGAGTGCGCTGTGTGGTGACAAACAGGTAATTTTACCAGTGTGCTTTGGAAATAGATTCATACAGCAAAACCTGTAGTTTGATGAAAAGATCCAATCTAACTGATCACACTTTGAAAAGAGATCTAAAGGGAAGTCTGTGACTCTATTCCCTCTCATATCTAGCTCTTTGAGGTCTGGCATATTTTTAAGACCTACTGATCCAATAGTTTCAACAGCAGAGAGTGACATATTCATAAACTGCAGCAAAGGCATGAAAATGGACAGATTATTTGAAAGGATATTGAGATATGTTTTAGATACATCCAATCGTGTCAGTGCATAATGAACATGCTTCATTGCTACATGATCTACCATGCTTAAAGGGTTGTTTTGCAAGTGTAGAAATCTTAAATTGGGTAGATCAGGTACAAATGTCATATTTAGAGTTTTTAGGAAGTTATTGTCGAGATCAATATACTTCAAGTTAGCAAGTTTAGTGAATGAAATATTATGAAGGGAACATTTCGATAGCTTCAAACGAACAAGATATTTGTTTTCCTTGAAATAATTCAGTGACATGTTTGAACCTGTTGCGTCCACATATCGTAACTGAAAATACAGATCTGGATGAAATGGTTTATTACACAAGAAAACATGACCTTGACACAGACAACCTTCAGGACAGGTCCTGTCACACAGCAGTTCATCATCCTGCTGTGGACACTGACTCCAGCCATCACACAGATGATCTCCATGCAAACAAACTTTGGAACCTCGACACTGGTAGAAACCAGGACATGCTGCTGTCTCACAGTCTTGTTCGTCTTCTCCATACACCACAGTCAGAAAATCCATTACACCGGGTGTAGAGAGGCAGACAATACAACCACTCAGCCGTACAGCGATAATGACTTTGAGGACAAGAATCTTCGGCTGTCATCACCTGTTGAGTGAAGTAGCCTGCCCCATCCAGATTCACAAACGAATATTGCTTCACGTCTCTCTCTTTGACGTCAGACATGTAGCTGTCGTCATCAGAACACCCAAGCTCGTCAGAATCGTCCACACAATCTGAGTATTGGTTGCAACGTTGACTGAGGGATACACATTGACTGTTTAGAACACAGAAATCCAGTGCAAAGGGGGTGTTCACAGAATGACTCATCAGTACTATCTGGACAGTCTGGTCTGAAGTCACATACAAGGGTGTGGTGCACAGTTGTGATACCATCATCGCATCTGAACATGGTGTCTGTGTGTGTGATTTTCTTTCCAAGAACAAACCTGTCGGAATTTTCTGCACCAGGCATGTTCATGGGTATGTAAAATGGTGTGTTTGTAGTTTCCATACTAAAACTCATGTAATCATTTGACATGTTTGTAGTTTCCATACTAAAACTCATGTAATCATTTGACAAAAACATGTGTATGATGTGATTGTCTGAGGACATTGATAAATACTGCTTTGTATGTGCAGATATTGCTTTTGGTGAATGCAAGTGAGTCAAAGACACTTGTGAGTATGAGGAATCTTGTGACTGTAATTCTGTTTCACAAATTATTAGTAATGTCATTCGGTTTGTTTGATAGGTAAAAAGTAGCATCATGTTTTCCAGGAGACCCAGTGCAGTGAGTCTTGAAGGCATGTATGAAGTCTTTAATCTGAAGTGAGTCATGCTGTACACCAAGGTGTTGTCAGACCATTTACAAAATTTGCTATATATATAAGGCACAGAGTTCCACCCACACCATAAACCTGTAAATATTCTGAATTTGTGAATTTGTTTAAAGATGTATTGGAAATTCATCAGTTCCTTTTTGGTTTTTAGTGACGCTGATCTTTCACCTATTTTCAGACACTCAAAATGGTACAACAGAGGAAAAACTCACGTATCCATGACGGACTAACTTGAAGCACTTGTTTCGTGAAGCCACCAATCCCCGGCAGTCAGGACTGCTGAATGGGCAGTGTTCTGTTTCATCCCGTCCATCTTCACACTCTGACTTCTGGTTGCAATCCAGATGACGTTGAAGTTAGAGTAGTAATTCACGGAAACAGTTAAAAAGACCGTTTGTCAACTCAACAGTTTGGTTACTTACAGATAGTACAGACACAAACATTTTCAGACCAGGATGAAAGTGCCGTGTATAGTGAAGTCGGATCTTTATGTATGATGCGTAAATAATTTTAGCGGATGGATAATCATGACAGCACATACGTGCAACACTTCGGTCAGTTGTATTTGAACCTGTGTACAGTTTGATCCAGGTATATTCATCATCAATACATGTTCCAAACACAAATATTTGTTTAATACTCATCATAAACGCATCCAGAGGGTACACGCCATTCTGCGTCAAGAATGAAAACGCTGTCTACATATGGTGCTATTATATAGCCAGAATATTCAAGCAAATACCTAACAATAAACTCGTGACTGTAAGTTGTTTCCAAAAGAAAGTTTTCCCATGGAAATGTTGACGTTTTTGATCACGATGCTTTCTCTATATGATTCAACAAACATTTGATCAAGAGAATGAGATTGCATAACAAAGAATACCTTGCATTACCACTGAAGGATATTGTTGTTTCTCGGTGCTTAGAATCACACCAGTATTCTAGTCTCTCAACATAAACACGTACATGCATATGCTGTGGTGCCTTCACATGCAGTTTACAGAAAGTGTTGATATCACCACACACCCCGTACACCACTCCCTGTTGTGCTGTGTGTTGTGGGTAAATTCCAATTTACAGTCTGACGCATTGACCTGTAACATTGTGATGTTTGTGTTGTTTTGGTTTATGATGTACTGTACACCTGGACACATGTCACTGATGTTCAGTAAACTAGCCATGGTGTTCATGAATATGCTGTTCACACGCCCCTGATGTGTGCTGATGACAGTACACACAAACAGGAGGCAGTGTATAAATCCACACAGCACAGAGACCCTTCTGCACAATGAGTGTTCACTGCCCACTCTTGCGTGACATGAAGTTGGTACTCCATCCATTATTGCCTATGGTTAATTTCAGGACCATGCGTTGATGGCTAAACTGTTGATACGAATCTTACAAGTCTATGCAACTGGCTCCCTGAATCTGGAATATTTTTTCTTCCATAAGCATGCATGTTTGTATGCACACACACACACAGATATATATATATATATATATATATATTTATAGAGAGAGAGAGAGAGAGAGAGAGAGAGAGAGAGAGAGAGAGATTACTATAAAACGTTTTCTTTGGTGGACATGTCTCGTCCTCGTCATGAAGAATGTCGGTCAGTTTCTTTGTATCGTCTGTCTGTTGCACAGTGTTTTGAGTCTTCATTATCACCTTCCCATCTTCTGAGTAACCATATTCAGGTGATCTCTGACTTGTTTATGAACAGCCTAAATGTCACAACATTGAATAATGGCAAATAAAGTGTGCTGTGAAAAGGCCTGCTTCCTGAAACAATGGAAACGAGGGAGTGGGGCAGAGGGTGGATTTACTGGATGAAACAGTTTGTATTCTGCTTCCAGCTGAGTGTATCGTAAAATAGGACGCCAAGAACTCTTAAGTATCCATATGCTCCATCTCAGTTTCAGTTTCTCTTCAGGGGAAGAGTTGGATTGGAAGCGGAGGGTGGGGGAGTAGTAGTCTAAGGGATCCTTGTTATTGGGAGTTCTGTTCAAGTCGGACTGCAGAAGTGGAGACACAACTGTCAAGTGTGCCTTGATCAATACCCGGAGCATTCCAGGCGGATTTTTCAGGTCTACTACTGACTTTTATATTCATTGACAAAAGCATGCATTTTCTCTGCTCTCCAAATAATAATGACCCCAGTTTGAATACGCTCAGGAAATATGTACAACGGGGTTCCAACGTATTGTTTGGGTGAAATACTGACTTGAGGTATATGTTTCCTGGAAAGGCCATGTTGTCTGAGATATACCTGCTTTCCTCTGTTAGGTCTGTGTCTGAGACAGGCAGTTTGTGAGAGATGGCCTGTGCATTTGTTCATAGAGAAAGTTCAGCTCCTGGTACCTTTCTGCCGTGTCATGTTCTTTGACGTGGAGATCAGACTGTCTGTCAGCTGATGCGTTTTATCTCACAGTGCTCTGACAATTTCCTTTTGTAATCTGCTCTTGTGATTGCAGTGGTTGCAAAAAAAAAAACAACAACAACAAACAACAACGTCAACAACAACAAAAAAAACCCTTCTGCAGTACTATGTTTGCACATATATGCTGTTTTGTTTCGGAGCTACATCTAAGCCTGCAGCAACGGGACCGTACAGGGGTGGTAGATCTTTCAACTGTTGTGTATTGTCTTGGCAAGGTGAACGCATCCATGATGTTCACGACGCCTACAGTCTTGGTGGATCGCTGCCATCAGTGACAGTGAGTGGCACTGGTGCTCAGCCTGAAAAATGTCACACAGTCTTTGTTCCATGTTCACATCTGACAAGAGGACCGGAACTCCCCAAACTGGGCAACAGAGTCTTCCAGAGCCGTCCAGTTAAAAGGGATTCCTTCCATCTGTCATGGAAATAGGAAAGAGGAGGCCATCCAGTTCTTTCTCTCCCATTTGCATCACCAGCCGAAAATCTTACATAGTGTGTATCTTGACAACCCTTTCACATCAAAAATATTTTTGGTTGCCGGGACTTGCATGATAATAGGAACAAGTATTTTATCATTGGCTCGTTCCACATGATCCATATGAGGAAGAATAAGCTTCTGAAGGTCTTCACCTGGCAAAAAATAGTTCCTGATGGAAATAAATACTTTTCACTGTGTTAAACCTGGCTTTAAACTTATCGCTATCTTTCTGTTGTTATGATAAAGTATAGAAAGCAGAGGATATTATTTTGTTAAATTTTCTTCAGTTTAATTTTTGTCCTTTTCTTGAGGGGAGTAGTGGTGGTGGTGAGATGGTTATTGCAGTCAATGATTAAATTGAATTGATTCGTAAAAAAACTTATTATTAATTGTGTGTTACATCGTATCTTCATCGTGATATAAAAGTAGTGGGATTGAGTTATTTTATTTAAAGAGATCTGGTGGCCCAACAGAGCTAGGAATGATCACACGAATTCAGAAAGTGTCCGTCGTGAATGGAGACACCCAAAAGATGTTTAAATCTGCTGACATTCATTAATGATCACCCAATGACCCTTTCTCACTATCGAATTGTTTTACTGAAACGTGAATCAAAAGCATGCCAACCTTCTTACCCTTCAGAAATATCATGAGATGTTTGATTTTGAGTAGCACATACTCACTCAGATTCAATCGCAGAACTTAAAAGTAATCAACCATTTTGAGCAACTTCAGAACACACACAAGGCATGAACTCTGATGACACAGCTCACGAAGACCTTTCTAAGCCAAATGCATCCTACTTTCAAGGGGTTGAGAATTTGCACTTGAATATTTCAAAAACAAAGAAATATTTGTTAATTATAGAAATCCTCCCTCATGGAATTGCAAAGTTAAACGTGAGAGTAATGGAAATACGTTTGAACTATCTTAGACAATAGACTGCATTTCAATTCACATAATTTTATTGACAAAAAGTGCCTGACAAGAATATACTGCCTCGGGGAACTCGGTCTTTTAATGTGACACTGAAGTTTTTACTGTTATTATAACGGCTGCCCATTCTTCTGTTGTACCTGGACTCATTGCCCATTCTTCTGGTGATCAACTGAATTAAAAACGTTATTGAATATCTGGCAAAATGTGATAAAAAAAAAAATTTATCTATAAGTCATTAAAAATATGGAGTTTCATGATTGGTTAAACAGAACAGAGCTTTGATTGAGCATACATGGTGTAAGATAATAATAATAATAATAATGGTACTTGTATAGCGCTAAATCTTGTGCATAAACAAATCAAAGCGCTTTCGCACCAGTCATTCTCACGCAAGCATAACTCTAAAACTGAAAAAAACTAAAAAGACAAGGAAGAGGCAGGGAAGGGAGGCTACTTTGGGAAGAGGTGGGTTTTAAGGCCAGACTTGAAAGAGCTGAGTGTGGAGACTTGACGAAGCGAAAGAGGAAGTTCATTCCAATTGCAAGGTCCAGAGACAGAGAAAGAACGGTGGCCAACAGTCGAGAGTTTGAATCTGGGTATATGTAAGTGGAGGGGATCCGAAGCTGATCGTAGTGAGCGAGATGGAGTGTAGAGGTGAAGGCAGGCACAGAGATAGGAAGGGGCTGATTTGTGAATACATTTGTAGCATAGAGTGCTGATCTTGTACTTTATTCGGTGTGAGACAGGGAGCCAGTGGAGATGTTGCAAAAGAGGAGTGGTGTGCTCAGATCTTTTCTTTCTGAGGACGAGTCGGGCAGCAGAATTTTGTATGCGCTGAAGGGACTGAATGGATGAAGCAGGCAAACCAGACAATAGAGAGTTACAGTAGTCAAGGCGAGAGAGAATGAGAGAAACGACAAGTCTAGATGTTGCGTCAGTGGACAGATATTTCCGGATGGAACTGATGCGCCGCAGTTGACAGTAGCAGGATTGACATGTCTGATTGATAAATGTTTGCATGGACAGTGTGTTGTCAAGGACAACGCCGAGGTTCCTGACTGAAGTGGACAGAGGGATGGATGTACTGCCAAGTTTGATTGTATTAGTTGTAATGGAAGAGAGTTTTTGTTTAGTTCCTATGATCATTGCTTCCGTTTTGTCCGCGTTCAATTGTAACTTATTTAGAGTCATCCAATTTTGAATATCCAGGAAGCAGTTAGATGTTTCTTGCAAGAGCGACAACAGTTTTTCAGGTGTATCACTCTTCTGGAGTTGAGTGTCATCAGCGTAAGAATGATGACTGACATTATGGCGGTTGATAATTTCAGCGAGATATCCTTATGTAAATCTATTCTTACAAAATATGTAATCAGCCCTTCTAATAAGGCCATGGCCTTATTGAATAAACTTTCGTTTCGTTTCGTTTACTGAAGTTTTTACTATTATTATAACAGCTGCCCATTCTTCTGTTGTACCTGGACTCATTGTCCATTCTTCTGGTAATCGCCTGAATTAAAAACGTTATTGAATATTTGGCAAAATGTGGCTTCATATTCTGGCGTACTTTTTATTAGCATCTACATCTAAGACTGAACTTCTGCTAGCCTGAACAAAAACTTTCTCCTGTATCCTTCTCTTACTGGTTGTCACAAATGGCAAAACCAAAGGCACCCAGTGATAAAGATGGCCTACAGACTAGACAAGCTGGTTCTTTCGAATGAAGCAATGGTAACAAAGGAAAGATTGTTAAACACGCAGATATTTAAAACATACAACAACAACAAATCAATGGTGCGACCTTCACACACACACACACACACACACACACACACACACACACAGACACACACACACACACACACACAATTATACAATGTCATCATCGTTCCCTTCCTTTTCTAACTGGAAAGTGTTCACAGTGGCATTCAGCCCACTCCGCTTCACAGTTCAACTCTTCACAGCTGGCCAGTCTTTCCGTGTCAGTTCCTGGCCTCATATCCTATGCTTCCTACAAAAAGGGAGAGTGAGTTTGTCCCAGTACAGCGGCTCCTCCACATGAAACAACCTCTTGTACAGGTGTTTGTGAAACTCAGCCTGACCCCAAAAGTCCTGTGGCTTAAGTAATGCATAATAACAAATGATATTATCAATAATTACAAATATTATTTTAAACTCGAATACAAATATTGATTTAAAAAGGGAAAAAAAACGTTTCTGAAATAAAGACGGGTTTGACAATGAAACTAAAAATGCATGCTTGTTCTGTTAGTCTCAGTTAATAAAAGATATTCATTTTTTCTTTTAAAAAAAAGGAAGAAAAAGTCCTGCGTCGATAGGGGAGTGTCGAAAGGGAGATGGAGGGTACCACTGGAAGTTCTGGTCACAAGCCTGCGTGTATGTGGCCTGTAAACCTGTAGTCGTCGTATATTGTACTGGGCAGCAGAGAACTTTCGCAGCATCCCAAGTGAATGAGCAGCCTCTTTAGAACAGCACTGCTTACCCAAGTAATGGAAGGGCCAGAAGAGAACCTGAACAAAGCCCTCCTTAACGTGTTGTGTGGCCAGCGTACCAGGACCGGCAGACTTCAGTGTTTAGCGGTCGATTCAATCATGAAAAGAAGAATCAAATCATTCGTACATGGAATATACATACCCTTATGAATCGAGACGATGTCTCCGGGCCACAAAGAGGAACAGCCCTCATCACCAGAGAATTGCTGAGATACAATGTCGACATCGTTGCAATCAGCAAAACTCCACTTGCTGAAGAAGGGACATTGTCTGAAACAGGCAGATGATACACAAAGCCCTGTACGAGGACAGGACAGAACACACGGAACTGGATTTGCCCATCAGGTCCAGCCTCCTGAAGCAACCTCCCCACTAGCATCAGTGAAAGGCTTATGAAGCTCCACCTCCCTATCAGCATTTAGCGCTTTGTCACCATCGTAAGCACCTACACCCCCACCATGACGAGCAGAGAAATCAGAGAGCACATTTACACGGATTTGGACACTTCTGCATTGCCAGGCCAAACACAGTGGGTAGGAATTTACTGCTCAAAAGGATCTTAAGATTTAAGTCTTTGTAACCATTCATCTTTCACTTCAACACCTCATGCACATGAAAAGAATCATCTATCTTAAGACTTAAGTCTTTGTAACCATCCAATCTTTCAGTTCAGTGGCACATGCACATGAAAACAATCATCTATCTTCAGACTTAGGTCTTTGTAACCATCCAATCTTTCAGTTCAGTGGCACATGCACATGAAAACAATCATCTATCTTCAGACTTAGGTCTTTGTAACCATCCAATCTTTCAGTTCAGTGGCACATGCACATGAAAACAATCACCTATCTTCAGACTTAGGTCTTTGTAACCATCCAATCTTTCAGTTCAGTGGCACATGCACATGAAAACAATCATCTATCTTCAGACTTAGGTCTTTGTAACCATCCAATCTTTCAGTTCAGTGGCACATGCACATGAAAACAATCATCTATCTTCAGACTTAGGTCTTTGTAACCATCCAATCTTTCAGTTCAGTGGCACATGCACATGAAAACAATCATCTATCTTCAGACTTAGGTCTTTGTAACCATCCAATCTTTCAGTTCAGTGGCACATGCACATGAAAACAATCACCTATCTCAGAGACGTAGTGAACAGAGCGATTCTGGGTAATGCCTGAAACATTTTGGGTATGGTGGGTAAAAGATTGGAAGTGAGGACAAAGCAGAAGAAAACACCAATTCTAAGAACTGACAGTGGAAAGTGCAACATATTTCAGATATAGGATGTGTGCTGAAATAAAAGCAAATCAAAGCTAGTTATGGCCCGAAAGACTCAAACTGTTGTGAAGGTGATAAAAACAATATCTCATGATCAACTGTGTTGACATTACTATAATGACAGACACAATGACAACCACTGAATGGCACTGCTGTAACCTTGGAACATATTTGGAATATAGCATCCAATCATAGTCTCTCGTGTTCCAAGCTTCCAGCTGTCAATCATAGTTTGAACCACTCCTTCAAAGAAATGACAGATCTGCTGCCCGAAAGGAGAATAGACAACGAATGCCGTTCTACAGGTGTTGCCACTGCGCAAAGCTGCTGATTTCATATTCCCAAACAGGCACTGAGTCACGCATTTGTAAAATCAAGA